>NC_135497.1:174415763-174460072 GCF_052857255.1 Amblyomma americanum | reverse complement strand
AGGAAGACCCCGGACAATGAATGAGTCAGCAAAAATGAAAATGACTAAGAAGAAAATGACTCGGACAACAGCAGGTCTACGTGCAAAATATGCAGCCTCCCGAAGTGCTATGCGTGCAAAAATGAGGCGCGCGGGAGCTATTCCTTGTTGCATTACTCGGGAAGGGTAACCGGTGTCTCATAAGCACCACCTGTGACTGCATTTGAAACAGACACCTGCCGGTGCAGTGGCGCATCGTTTAACCCAAGCGCCACCGCACCAGTAGTGGTGTGAGAACTTGCCGCGATCTAAAATGTGACTAGAATGGACTCAGAATTGGAACAGAATTAGAATTGGAATAGATTGGAGAGTGAATGAAGAATGCTATCGCATTTTCCTGCGCATCAATCCAACTGATCGCCACTAAATGATTTTTTGTTTAAGTGTTGTACATATCGGGGGAGTACTTCTACTGTTGCGGAGTGTGCTTTACTGCACCGACTCACTTTGACCTAGCAGGAGTGTGGCAGCTGTTAAAACAGCAGTGAAAGATTAAACAGGCGTTTATTGTCTTAAAAGAAATCGCTGAAACTCTTTTACTATTCAGAGTGCACGGGCCTAGTGATGGGACAAAATTCAAACACAATCGTGTGCTGTGCGATGTCAGTACAGGTTAAAGAACTCCAGGTGGTATAAATTGATCCGGAGCACTCTAACAGGGCGTCCCTCATAGCCCATGGCACATGCACTCTGGAACGCGAAACCCATCATACCATACCATACCATACCATACCATACCATACCATACCATACCATACCATACCATACCATACCATACCATACCATACCATACCATGCCACTTTTTAGAGTGCATAGCTAGGGTTCATTGGAAGACACCCAGAGAGAGAGAGAAATTCAATTAAAAAAAAAGATCTTTATCGTGTAGAAAGCTCTAGGCCGCACACGATTAGGGGTGAAGTATTTATACTGGCCGGCTATGTCCGCCTCTCATACGAAACGCCACAACGCGCCCACTGTCTCACTATTCCACCAGCGTGGCCGAATCTACTCTTCATAAGTATATATAATATATATATATATATATATATATATATATATAATATATATATATATATATATATATATATATATATATATATATATATATATATATATATATATATATATATATATAATATATATATATATATATATATATATAAAGACAAGCCCTCAAGGCACTATTGGGCGAGAGGCTAGATGCTTATATTGGTGTGTGTGTGTGTGTGTGTGTGTGTGTGTGTGTGTGTGTGTGTGTGTGTGTGTGTGTGCGCGTGCGCGCGTGCGTGTGTGTGTGTGTGCGTGTGTGTGTGTGTGTGTGTGTGTGTGTGTGTGTGTGTGTGTGTGTGTGTGTGTGTGTGTGTGTGTGTGTGTGTGTGTGTGTGTGTGTGTGTGTGTGTGTGTGTGTGTGTGTGTGTGTGTGTGTGTGTGTGTGTGTGTGTGTGTGTGTGTGTGTTGTTTGAGCTAATACGTGAAACAAAACCGAGACAGTTACGAGCTGACCCCCAAAATATCACTTTGCCTTTACTCCTGGCACGCACTGCATGCAAACATGTGCCCTGCACTTGTAACATTTCATTGTTATCTATATGCACTGCGCAAATGAGTCTGCGCGTTTTTGTGTCCGTGTACAAAAACTTGCGCACGCCAAGAATATTTAGAAAACACAGCAGTAGCGTTTACCACGATAATTACAGTAAGTGCTAAGCACAGAATTTACTCAGAATAAGGAAACTTTGTAGGTCGCTTAATTACCATCACCCGGTGACATTGCGATAGCACAGGGTCTTCTGAATTTCGCTGCTTCTAATCTCCTGCCATTTCGTGTGGTTTGCTGCATTCTCGTCTTATGACGCTTCCACGCGCACGGATGGAAGATGATGAAGACCACGCTTTCAAACTACAAAGTGAGAGACTGGCAGTTAAAAACGCGTGAACGCGGGTATACTTGACGATCGAAGACGACGACATTGCAAGCACAGCTCGAGAGCTTGGCAGCTCGTACAGGCAGGATATTAAGATTCCTCCCAGTTGATTGTTTCATCTGAGGGAAGTGTATGAACCGATCTACTTTAAAACGGGAGTGGCATTCCCTCTTGGTGATGTGCTCGCCTTACGTCGCGTCTAGTGCTGTGTTGATTTGTCTTTTTGCGACGTGTTTCGTGGTGTTTCCCAAAATATCGTAATTAATTTAGATAATGTATATAAAATATATTTTCAATTTAATGAATACCATGCTTAAAAAAAGCTAGCTATGTGTGTGTAGTGAATACCATGCTTAAAAAAAGCTAGCTATGTGTGTGTAGCGGAAGGGGATTTTTTAGCGCCGCCACAGGTTCGGATCCCGCTCCCCCAGCTATCAAGTTTTTATTTCTTTATTGTCTTCCGCAGTGCGATGCCCGCTTTCCGCTGCACTGAGGCTTTTATGCTGTCGCTTAAAATAAAACAATATTCACGCCATTGAAATAAAAACGGGTCGCTAAAATGCAGCATTTCGGCTGAATAATGGTGATCACTAACTCACTGAGTCTGGAGTGAACGATTCCTGTGGTTGCCATTTCATTGCCCTAGCGCTTCCACTCTGCCGAAAAAGCGGTTGGTCTGTCTGTCCGAAGCCTGCTTCTAGCACGTGGGTCACCTTGGTCACGTGACGTTGTGACATCACAAACTGCCCACTGGATTGTGAGCAAACTGCCCACCGTGGCAGTTCGGTTAATGATTGATCGCGATTGGATTGGAGCAAACTTTATTTGTGCCTGCAGTTGGGCGCTCGCGCGCCCCGACGAAGGCCTACGTCGTCTACGAGGTTGCCGTTACTTGGCGCGGGTCTCCGCTCGCCGTTGCTGGCTCGCTGGGTCCCTGCCTTTCGAGCGCCCAGAGGACCTGCTGGACGGCCCATGGCTGTTGGTCTTGGTCGTTGCTCTTCGCGGCTGCCTCCAGCCGCGGCGGGATTGTTATTGATCTTGCTTCCTGTGATTTTTGATGCAGTCCCACAAGATGTGCGTGTGATCTGCCGTCTCCCTCCGGCAGACTCTACACGTATCGGTCGGGTAGGTCTCGGGGTACATGCGATGCATCAGTCCCGGGCTCGGTAGCGATCCGGTCTGGAGCTGTCTCAGAAGTACCGCCTCCGTTCGACTCAGCCTCGGGTGCGGGGGTGGGAGAGTCCTGCGAGCCAGGCGGTAGGCCTTCGTGATTTCGCTGTAGTCCGTCATGCGGTCCTTGGCTCCGAACAACGTCGGACGGTGTGTTGCCGGGGCGCGGTTGGTTAGCGCTCGTGCCGCTGCGTGTGCCGTCTCATTGTGGTTCTCACTGAGTTCCGACGCGTCGCCCGCGTGCACCGCAAACCACTCGATTCTTACTCTTCTGTCTTGCAGTTTGGTCGCTCGTAGTACGCGCTCGGCCTCCCTGCAGACTTGGCCTTTGGCGAAGTTTCGCACCGCCTGTCTCGAGTCACTCAGCACCAGCAGTCTGCGTCGGCGATGGCCAGGGCGATGGCCACCTCCTCCGCTTGTTCCGCTCCGGCGCTTCTCACGCTCGCTGCCGTCCTCTTGGCGCCGGTCGACGCCTCTAGGACGACCGCTGCGAAGGCGTTCCGGTGGTATTCGGCCGCGTCCACGTACCGCGCGTGCTCGTTGTTGGCGTGCAGGTCGATGAGAGCCTTGGCCCTCGCCGCTCTTCTTCCCTTGTTGAACTCGGGGTTCATGTTCTTGGGTATGGGGTCGATTCTGGTCTGGCGTCGGAGCTCTTCGGGGACGGGGAGCTTCATCTCCGCCTCGTTCGAGTGTCCTATTCCCAGGTCGTCCAGTATCTTCCTCCCGGCTTTGGTCGTGGACAGCCGCTCCAGTTGAGAGGTCCGTTGCGCTTCGGCTATTTCTTCGAGCGTGTTGTGCATCCTGAGTTGTAAGAGGCGGGCCGTGCTCGTGGACTCGAACAGGCCCAGCGCCATCTTGTACGCTCTTCTGATGATTACATTGATTTTGTTGCGTTCGTGTTGCAGCCATCTGTGGTAGGCTGCAACGTACGCGACGTGGCTGATGATGAAGGATTGGACGAACCTGATTAGGCTCTCCTCTCTCATGCCAACCTTCCGGGAAGTGATTCTTTTGAGGAGTCGCATAGCGGTTGGCCGCTTTTGCCGTGAGACGGGCGATAGTTTCGCCGTTTCTTCCATGCTTTTCGATGACCATGCGTAGATCCTGATTTTGCTGACCTCGGGGATCACGTTGCCGGATTTGGTTACGATTCTGATTTTTTCGCATTCGCGTTGTCTGGTCTTGCCTCTGCCATTGTTGGTAGGTGGGAGTATGAGGAGCTCCGATTTGCTCGGCGAACATCTCAGTCCGGTGCCTTCCAGCTGGTTTTCTATCGCGTCGACGGCGGCTTGCAGCGCGCCCTCGATGTGGGCGTCGCTGCCGCCGGTCACCCACAGTGTGATATCGTCCGCGTAGATGGTGTGCCTGACGTCTTCGATGTCCGCGAGCTTCTCGGCCACTCCGATCATTACCAGGTCGAACAGCATCGGCGAAATGACCGATCCCCGCGGTGTGCCGGTGCTCCCGAGCTTCTTCTCTTGCGTTTGTAGGTCGCCTGCTCGTAGCTCGGCGGTCCTGTCCGTGAGGAAGTCCTTGATGTAGTTGTAGGATCTTTCGCCCATGTTGAACTTAGAGACTTGGGACAGATTCGCCAGAGATTCCTCAGGAACAACATGGGTCTCAAAAGCCGCACCGACGGCGGCACCTGCAATCGCAGGGCAGTGGCGCGTAGCTTAACAGCTGCACCTCTTCAGACCACGGTGGTTAAGTTGCTGCTTTATTTCCATGACTTTGCCCACCACGCTGAGGCACCGTTTTCCTATACCGCAATTCCAGAGAAAATAGAAAATAGAAAGAAGGCACGACTGTACTCAACTACTCACAGTGTGAATGAAAACATTCCACACCAACGCCGCCAACAGGCTTTGATTTGGCAGTGGAATTTCGTAGAAGTATTTTTACGCTGCAGCCAGTTCTTTGAAACCTCACTGAGCTGAAAACGGACTTCGTTCCGGGAAACAAGGCTTATTAGGACTTGGGATTTCAATAGCCTTAGTAGGTATAATTTCTACATATTTTACTCTACACTCTGATCATCTGACAGACTCAGGGCTGATAATAAAAATGTTGACTGCGGTATCACGGTTCCCGTTGTACCTGCAGCCACTCCCACAGCCCGGCCAGTGCCCCTTGTTAGCGCACTATCCGGGTGTTTCAACGAATACTTTACACAATAAAAAAAAAAGGTTTCTGAGTTAGAAGAGCGCTTTTTTTTTTTGGCGGTGTAGTACATCACGACGACGGAGAAGGTGTGCTGCACCCGCGTTTCGTGTTCCCATCGTGTACCTCCAGACTGCAGAAACTACGTCTTCCCCGGGAACCTCCACCCTAAGAAACAGCGCTTTAAAACGAGAATTCATAACGGGATGCTCAGACAAAAAAACGTTAGCCCGGAGTACGGTTCGGGCCACCACTTTCGCCCTTAGACAGTGCATCTTGCCCTCCCTCGCCCTCACCTCATCATATCTTCCCTCCCTCACCTCACCGAGTGAAATCTTCATGAGGTGAGGGTGAGTGCGCCTTCATGAGGGCTCGCCCTCGGGAAGATGTCCACTTCTGCACAGGAGGCAGCGGTGTTCGATGCTATGCTATGATCGTTTGACGCTATGCAAGCGCAGGGCCTACACCTTTGCATTTGCCTCGCGAGCGCGGAGAATAGCACACCTGTGGAAAACACACGGCACTAAATGAGAAAAGGAAGTGCCGGCACTATCAGGCTGGAAGCCAATTGAACCTCTATCAAACGAGGACACCACCTGCGGGCAGAAGGACAATGTTCACTTTATTACATTCAGCTATAGTGTGCGACTAGGACCGATTTATGTTTCAATATGAGCTCTTACAAGAGGTAATTCATCCAACCGGCTAAACATCGATGCCACGCTACATTCTTGAAGAACAAAGAATGAACTCTGGTTTCATTCTGGCTTCGAAAGCACATACCACGCCCTGTCAAGGGCGTGCGTGGGTGTTTCCAGACCACTTGTGATCGGTATAACCCTGGAGACCGACGCCTGCAAAGGGGTGGATTGCTGCTCAGACGGGCCTCAATGCCGGTGACTTCTACGGCCCAGCGCAGGAAGGCACGTAGCTAGCATTTTTATTGCGGTAGGGAGAGGGTGGGAAAGGTAATTTATTTTATAATGGGAGGAAGTTGAGAATGGAGCTTGACCTTTTGCCGCGTCCTTGGAAGTCATAGCTGCTCAGTTCGCCGTTCTATGTAAGACACCGTGACAACCTTCGCCTATATTGACCGCAAGCTCGGTTAGCATATAACATTCCTCTCAACTTGACCAAAAGCAACCTCCGCGTCATAAGGCCGTGAAACTTGGCATTCCTTACCGCTTAATCACGAGCAGCACAGGTTCGTACTGCAGACATGAAATATCCAGGACCATTTAGTCCGGTACCACTCGTTGGTGCCGTGGTAACTAAGAACATTTTCCTGCGCCGGTCCTGCCTCAAATCGGACTATAATTTTGTACGCATCAATTCTAGACGTAGGATCTATTTCTCACATATATGCATACATCATAAGGTTCAGTCATTGTACGTTGCTCTAAAAGGAGCTCGCCTGGCCGCGAGTTGGATTGAAGGGTGGGGTGCCGGTTCTCGTTGGTGCCGTGGTAACTAAGAACATTTTCCTGCGCGGTCCTGCCTCAAATCGGACTATAATTGTTCTCCGTACCACGGCTCGAAGCACTCCGCCCGGCGAGCAGAGCTGTAAATCTGCAATCTGCCACCCTTACAAATATCGCTGTCAAAAAATAAGAAGCAAAGAGAGAGAGAGAGAGAGGGCAAGTATAACTGCCAAAAAAGCAAAGACTACCGCAAGGCTTTCCTCGTGAATGCACAGTGGCTTGCCGTGTGACTTGGGCTCAATTACCTCGCTCTTGCTTTGCTGCTTCATTCAACCAGATAGCTCAATAAGTAGATGAGGTCAAAGGATAAACATTCAGGGCTCAAGGCTTTATTGAGGTCAAGAGAAAAAAAGAAACGAGAATGAAGTTAGGCAGTGCAAGGAGCCGAGGGAGTGGAATGAGGTTGGTGCGCCCATACTGCGGTCGCTGTAAAACCGTGTTTTCGCCTCCACGACACGCTCGAAGGCGTCGTTCGATATTCCGAGCTATTTTCACGTCTTACTGATTAGCAGAAGCTGGACTGCGAGGGCGATATTCTTTGTGAATAAATGCAGAGCCAGGGAAGTGTGTGGGGAGAGAGAAAAATTACTCTCAAAAGGTAATTAAACGCAATCGCTAATTACGTTTTTCTGAGCGTAATCAGGTTACACTGAAACGCGCGCAAGCTATAATTAATTGCCGAACATTGCGAGTATACTTTCGACAAAAAGTGAGACAATTGCTGTTCAAACAAATCATTTGCACAAATTTTGCGGCCAGTCGTTCGTTGTTCTTTTGATCCAACGACGGTTGCGGTTAGCGATCTTATGCGATTAACGATGGTCGTTTGACTCGAGTCGAATTGTAGCGAACGTTTCGTGCCATCTGTAGCCAATTAAATAACTTTTCACCACGGCGTACGTTGCACAAACTCTCGGTGTTTCTTGCGTATGGCTGAATTCAGTGCAGCATGCGGAACGCTTCAGTTTTCCACGTATCGCACATCACAAATGCACTGGGGAAAAAGGCTCGCTTGGAGCTTGCCGTCTCTCTCGTGCTATGCTCGTATGAGGTCTTCGCTTGTTTCCCTAAATAGGTGGATACTTTGGCACGTAGATAAACACGGAAGCGTCATTTGTCGGCTTTTCTCGTGCTGATAAAATATTTATGAGAGTTAGTTGACTGCTTTGAGCTCAGAACCTCCTGACGCGATGAGAGGCGCCGTTTAACGAGACGTGTTCATCGTCGCACATAAATGAAAAGCGTTTTTGGTTGAACGTATAACATCAAAAAACACCGAACGCATAACATTAGAAAACACATTCCTACACTTAATACATGAGCGTTAAAGTTTAGGAGAAGGACGTTTCTTTTTTGGCGGGGAGGGGATAGGGGAAGGGAAGGGAGGGAAATAATTATACGGTGCTCAGTCTCTTTGGTTATGGCGAGCAGCGTCACGTCATTTTCGATTGGCAATACAGCTAATCATGGCGTTAGTCCCAAAATGTCATTAAAGACCGTCTCCGCGCTCGCTAGATAGTAATGGCGAAAGGTCCAGCTATTCTAGGCAACAGTATGTTTTTTTCTTTTTGTTACGAATGATGACCGTAGTCCTTCCCTGCCGCCAAGCAGACGTCAGTATTATCGCGGCATACAACGTGACGCGCAGCTCTCACGGGGCGATGCAAATCGGAAAGCGACTGTATGCGCAATTACGCTTTGACAGAAAGACGCCCGCACAGGAAAGCAAGAGTGGCCCACAGAGAGCAACACTGGCGCGCTTATCTCACAACACAGGAAGGCGTTTATTGACTGAGGCGCTTGTGATTAAAGTGGTATACAGGGTAGCGTATCGTATAAGCCACGAGTCTTCTCCGGTCGAGGAAGAAATTATATACACAAATATTAGTTTGAACAATAATAAAAGAAAGAAAAACTAAAGATTAAGTGCATGGGTGTTTGGATCGAATGGTTTTACCTGGACAATAGGATCATGACTGTGGCGACCTAGGCACACAACCGCGAAGCCTGAACACAGTCCAGTCCACCTGCAGGCTTGGCACTGCAGATAGAAGCTCTTAAAGTGGGGGGAACTGGGATCAACGATGCAAAATTATTCATGTCCTGCAGCGTATGTGCGCTGAGTGTCGAGTTTCTTTCAGCCCCTCGCCATTCATCGCAAACGGGCCTCAACGTCACCGATGAACGCCGCTGGAGCTAAAACGCCAACGTTGGCCGTATTCCTTGTGTGCGAGGAGACCGAATCGCGGCACCAACTGGCACAACATAATGATTCGTGGTTGGCCGTGATACCTGCGCACTGCCGTTCGCCGGTATTGCTTAAAGCCTACCTTCGGCATGCTATAAATTGCTTTCAGGTGACGTCACGGGCGCCATGATGGTGAAAGATGCTCCACGGCACAGAGCGGAGCAGGTGACGGCAGGAAGATTGTATGGTGGCTGTGGCGACGTCAGCGGAGGCAAGCCATATATAGCAGTGCAGGACACTGCACAAACGTCTCAGTTTTTTTTTCCTATTCGCAAAATTAAATGTTCAGAATGGCGGTTTCCAGGAAGGTCGGCTCAGAAAGCGACGTTAGATGACTTAGCCACTTCTGTGCACTACTGTTTGTTTTTCTTTCTTTCTTTATTGCCTTCATTACTTCCTGCTTTCTTTTTTCTTACAGTGGTGTATATATATGTGACATATACGTCGAAACCCTGCGTTCTTTCGTTCCACAGCACAGTGAAAGCTGCCACGCGCATGTGCCTCGCGCTATCTTGATCTTCTGGGGGGGTGCACGTGTCCACCACGTGCACACATTCCGTGCCTCGTGCAGCCTTCGTTGACATCGGACGCCGCTAAACGATTCGAAACGCCTCTCAGACGCTGTACGGCGTCCGGCGATGATTCGGCAGTTCTGCTTGTGCGCCATGGATGCTCCAGGCCGCACGTCTGCGCAGCGCAGCTACACAGCGGACTGATCATCGTCGCCGCATGCTTCTCACCAAACGTCGCCACTATCAAAGTCGTTTGGTTGGTATTATGGGGTTTATCCCCCCAAATGTAGAGCACTCAAAACGTTCAAAAATGCCTTCAAAACGTACATACTGTCCAACTCAAAGCTTTAAACATACATGCTTTGAAAACCAACTAAAATTTATGTTGGATGTTATTTTTTGTTATTGCATTAGCACTTGTATAATGTTGTAATCCTTTGTACATTTCTGTGCACTGTACGGGTGACAGGGCCCTCGTCAGGCAGAGAGCATTTGCCTTTTGCTCTGTCATCTTAGAGCGTCTGTGTCTGAAAGGATGTTACAAAAAAATAATAAAAAAGCGACCCAGGCTATGAGGGACGCCGTAGTGGAGAGCTCCGGAGAATTTCGACCACCTGGGGTTCTTTAACGTGCACCGACATCACACATGCAGTGCACGTGTCTCTATCATTCCGCCTCCATCGAAATGCGACCTCCACGGCCGGGATCGAACCCGCGTATTTCGGGTCAGCAGCCGAGCACCATATCCACTCAGCCATGTCGCTCCTCAGACAGGGGTTTGCCATACACAGACCGTCGCCGATTCTGTATTTGTTTGGGACATCAATATCGACACACGAGGCTTAAAGGAGTCGCTAATAGTGTATCTCGCAACGCCCATGGAGAGGATCGGTTTCCCCTTCACAACAAACATACATAGATTCAGTGTTTCCGAACCGTGACCTTGTGGAAGACATATAAGTTCCGATTGCATAGAACAGAAAGTTCCTATAACGACCCTAAAATCACAATAATACATACAAAGACTTACCAGGCTTACTGCATCTAGTCCAATAAATAAAGACTGACCTCCCTACGTCATGTGTCTTATCTATCTAACCATGCCATCTGCCACTGAAAACTGCGTTACTCCAGATGCAGTGACCATTTGTGAATTTTCCTGTCATGACTCGCGTTTTACTGTACCTGCAGTTTTTGGCAGAATTATAGTGTGTCTGGTGTGCAGCGGTGTAAAGCCGTGAAGGATCGCTTTATTGCTTCGCTTTCTGAAGCAACGCCCGGTGTTCAGCTGCCATAGAGATTTATGTCCAAGCTCTGCCCACCTCCCAGAGCTTCTGAACGTCAGGGGTGGCGAATGCGCGATCCCTCCGGCTAAACCCACGTCGTTCTTTCCGGACACGCCCGCACTGAGCAGCCCTGCCGCTTTTCGCAAAGACCGTGGCTCTTAATGCAAGTGGGATCAAATGAATCTCCTTCTGTATAGACTGCGACGTTGTTAGTCTCCTCCTTTCGCTCGCGTGAGCCGGTGGCCGAAATAAGAAGGGAGGAGAGAAGCTCGGGGGCATGAGACGCCATCCGTAGGCGCCACGTCTGTTCCCGGAGCCTCCCTCGAAGAGCCAAGCCTAGTGGCATCATGTGGCGACCAGGCGAGCCCCCAGCCTCGCGAAAAGAAGCCACAGTCGGAGCTCGAAAGCAGCACCGACATACATGGCCCCAGCATCGCTTGGCCGGCAAAGTTACTTGGTAGGGTACAGTGGGCACAATGGAGAGCGGGAATCATCCGGGCAAAGATGTAACTGAAGAGAGCGCGCAGTGTGCGATTCATGCACGACGTGTACCTATAGCACCCTTCGTTTTATGGTTTTAGTTTTTCCGGAAATCGGGGGCTCAAAATCGGGCGCAATTTTTGAGCTAGGATTCGTACAAACCCGATTATTGAAAAAAAAAATTCTATATATTTTTTACCTGCACAGGTTAAACCGCCTTTCGGTTACACTGTGCCGGTAATCACTGCAGTAGCTGAAAGCCCGTTAAAGAAGGTAAGACGAGAACATACGCGCACTAACGCCAATGACAGGCAGAAAGATAAGCAAATCAAGAAATTTGTAGTTGTCCTATACTTCCACGGCATCTCTCACAATTTAAAAAGAGTTGCAGAAAAGTTCAGGGTAGATATGGTCTTCACCGCACCCCTCAAGCTGTCAAGTCTTTGCGCTCTGGCCAGTAGACGTTCGGTTCAAAAGCCCGTTTGCAGCATCAAGCACACCACCAAGTTCGTTGAGTATACCGTGAACGTTGCTTACAAAGTCCCACTGAGCTGCGGGCGTGCATACATAGGGCAAACCGGAAGGTGCCTCAACGACCGATTAAGAGAACATTCTAATTCCCTTCAGGGTTCCAGTGGCAGGCACATGCATTGCAGGGACTGCGGTTGTCGTCCTCTGCTGTGGCAAGCCAAGGTGGTCGGTCGTTCCAAAGATAAGCCGGCAAGAGAAATACTTTAGGCTTCATTGAGTTACAAATTTGGTAAGGACACGTGCATCAGTGATACGTCACTTGATCTTCGGCTAAAAGAAATTCAGTGGCTTAATTCACGATAATCTTGTCTGATTTGTCTCCTGATGTGTTGTACGCCTTTGGGTTTTATCTTAGCCAGGCTGTCTGTTTGATTGTTTTCTACTACTGTAGTGGTATTCCTAATTTGTTTTTTGTCTCCACAAAATCTCTGGTTACGTTTCTCGCCGTGTGGTTGGGCATGCGCTTTGTTGTTTTCTTCCAGTGGTTCCTTGGGATAAACCTTCTGTTGTCAGTTAGCGCTCGTCCTGCGTGCTCCTTTTCTCTGTCTCGTTGTGCTGCGCTATGTCTTCTAATATGCTATACCAACAAGCCCAAACCGCCGCTTCGTTAAGATTTTTTGGTCTTATTCTGCAAGGCACGCGCTGTTACAAAAGCATGGGTTGATGATGCTGATTAGTATTAATGGTGCAAGGACAGCTTTCGCCAAAGGGCGCCATGGAACAACGTATTTCCGTTTCAGAATGCGAGATCAAAGGCCAATTTCCAAACATTTGACCCCTGGAAAGCAGAGCACCAGGCAGAAGGAAAGCGTGTGCTCACTGCATCCCCGATGGGTACCCGGCGGTACTGGGGATCAAACCGCGCAGCTCCCGCATGCGAGGCGGACGCTCAAACCGCTAGGCCACCACTGCGGTTAAAATCCCGGGATTTGTGTGCGAAGGAATGAACTTTATAAAGAGAAAAGTTCTCACACGTGGATATATAAAATTGCATTTCTTTTACTGCTCTGATATTCTGTGTTCTTTCTTTTTTTTGCTACAGTCCTTAAAAGAGCAACCTGGGCTGCACGCATGGTCATGCGAGATTGTAGACGTCCACAGCCCTATGGGCGGTGAGAGCAGCGGTCAGTTTAAGGGCAAACTCTCAGCCTTTAAAAGCACAAGTGGCTCAGAACCGCGTACTCAAGCCCTTAACCGTGTACGTTGTATGTACTTGCACTCCTTTCTCCATCTCCACCGTTTCGCTGCCTTCATGCCTTCCCTCATCGCGCGGTTCAGGTGCCCTTTGTTGTTGTGACTATTGTTTACGCGGACACTATATATATCTTTTGCTGCCCTTACTCTGGGATAGCACTGCTCAGTATCCGAGGGCAGGAGGTAAGGGGGCGGTGTCGTCAGTTCAGGGCCTGGCGGTTTGCTGACCGTGGGCTAGCTCACAAAATCAAAGCCAGCCCAGTAATGTCCAAATACTCCGCGAGGAGTGCTGGGAGATGGTTGCGGCAGGGGAACAAGCGGTGTGGTCCTGTGCCTGCAGGTAGGCCCAGGTTCCGGTAGCCTTGGGCGAGGGGCCTCCGGTGGAGGTCGTACGCTGTCCGCACAGACGGTGACAGTCACCGCGGTTATTCTATCTTTAGAACCTTCTCTCCCATCAACTACTTAGCACTTTCCTGGTGGATGTTCCGCCTTAACATGTCCACATGAGTCACTCGGCACGTGGCTGCTTTCGCGTAAGCCGTTCTCGTTACGTGAATGCGAAATGCAGTTGCTCCATAAGGAAAGGAACGGTGCAATAATCGTCGCGGTCTCGGTAGACACCTAAACCTCTCCGTGAGGGAAGGGATGGGGGAGTGAAAGGAGACATACAAAGAAAGACGGGCCTTAGTGGTGGGCTCCGAAATAATTTTGACCAGACCAGCTGCGGTTTTTCAACTTGCACTCACGTCGTACAGCACGCGCCCTTTTTTTTTCATTTCGCTGGAGGCGAAATGCAACTGCCCGGGCCAGGACACGGCCCGACGACTTGCTCTCAGCAGCCGAAGGGCAACAACCTTCAACTTGGGCCGGTTGTGATTCCCCTCCTGTCGGACTCTTTTTTCAAATTCGAAAGAATCACACACGAAATGGGCCAAAAACAAATTTCACCAGGAGTTGGGTGCTCCCCTCACCCGGACGTCTTAAGACAGCGCCTGCACGCCGCTGCGTGGTCTGTTGCTTGGAGATGACCCTATCTGCAGCAGCACAGGTGATGATAGTTGACACGGCTAGGCGAGCTGTCTTCGGGGTGATGGGCAGGGCTCGCAGCCGATCTTCGCCCGACGGATAGTCGACTCTGGAGGCGAGGCTGGGTCGGCCTCGTCTAGCAGTGTCCATTGCTCCTCTGCTGCCTCGTCCTTGTGCTGCGCTCTTCGTCAACTCGGGTCACCATTTATCGTTTTTTTTTTGTTCGATACTCCGACCTCACGGCTTATCCCGCCAGCGGGCGCCGGCGTAGCCCATGGCCAGAGCGTCATCCCGGCTCGTCGTTCGTCGACTCCACCTTTGGGACACTGGGGTATCACCTCGAGGGATAGCAGAGAGGTCGGCGACTCCCGTCATCGCACGTAACGCGAAAACTGCAATTCTGGCCGTGCGTGAGCAGCCGTCGCAGGACCTTCCCGTCGTGAGTTCGATCCTTTTAGGGCTACGTGCGGAGAACGCGTTCGCTGATGTATTCATTCACAAGGATGTGCTGCTGGTGTCTGTACTCCATTTCCCGTTCTCTTGCAGTGGGGCTCGAGCTACGAGATCGAGGGGATACGGCTTCCCGAAGAATGTGCTTGGCTCGCGGGCGTGTAATGACACCAAATCTGCGAATGGTGCGACCTCGCGCTCGTAAATAGCTGTGACACCGCGGCAAGAAATTGTGGGATGGAGTGTACATCCCATGTATTAACAAGTTTTTCGTTCCTTATTTGCTTCAAGGGAGGCACAAAGAAATGACGAACGATTTTGTTTAGGCCAAATGCGAACTAGGTTCGCTACTAACATTTCGGTTTTCACTTCAGACAAAGGCTTCAGACAAAGATCGGCGAAATCGGTGCGGGGGCCTCAGAGCTAGCACACTAAACCCGGAGGGGACATTTAAGCTCCCATTGAAGGTATAGCGTTAATGAGTTCATGCCCATATATGCGGAATTGGTCATTTTTCTACTTTACATCTCTGGGAGTCCTCATACCACTCCTTGGCCCTGGCGCAGTGGTGCAGCGGTCAAGCGATGCGCCACTGCCCTGCGATGCCAGGTGCTGCCACTGGTGGGGCTTGTGAGAAGCAGGGTGCTGTTCCCGAGCAACCTCTCGTGACCAATCATTAATTTAACTGCCACCTGCCACGGTGGGCAGTTTGCTCACAATCTGGTGGGCAGGTTGTGATGACGTCAGGATGTCACGTGACCCAGGTGGCACCCTGCAACCTATGTGGCCCACTTAGGTAAGCGGTCAGTAACCGGTGGAGCCAGACAGACAGTGGCGAAATCGGTGAGGGGGGCATTTATGCCAGCTCACTAAAACTGTGGTACAGAGTAGCCTGATGGACGGGAGGCACGAAAGTGTACGACCCGGAAAATGTGGGGGAAGTTTTCCGCTTTCCATTTTACAACTGTCAGTAGCGTAGGCGACAGCTTCCTTCCACACATTAGCAGGCCCCAAGCGATGGCGATAAGTGTGGTTCGGGAACGTGCTCACCACCTCGAGAAGCTCCAGCAAAGTCTTTTGGTATTTTCACGCTAGTCGTGAACCTTCTATACGTAAGGCTATTGGAATAATTCGGTACGCCGTCTAGAGTGACCGTGCCGCGTCGATCAGGGGTCACAGACTTATGTTCGAAACAAGATCAGTAGTCATCATTAAAGTATAGTCTCGGAGACCATCCGCTCAATATTGCGTAGAACAAGCGCAAAAGCATAACTAGAGCGTAGGACATTCATCAACTAGCGCTTTCTTCATAACACCCGTAAAACAGCAAGCTCTCTGTGGGTGCAATGGTTCTTTCATGGCAGAAGGGCAGATTGTTGCTCTCCAGTCGGCGCTGGCTCATTTCGTGGCTGTTTCTGTTCCATACCTGCCCGAACCTATCCAGTGAATCCAGAGTCCATTAATCACTTTTATCCTCACTCAACTTCACTGTCGTTCTCAAATTTAGACGTCATGCATTTCATACCATCCAAAAGATAACAATCAGTGCAAGTGTCCACCACTGTCTTTCGTAATGAAACCAACAAAATGCGCCACTTTGAAAAGCACACACAACACGATACCATAACCACATTTACCAACGAAAACTACCTCTAAGCTCCAAGACCACCTTGGGCTAATTCAGTCATATAATCACCGTAGCTTCAAATCATCCTCAAAACTGCAATGAACCCATATAACAATACTGCGCGTAACACTTGCGCAAAGTTTATAGCCAGATAATTCCCAGACAAAGCATCTACCATTTGTCCAAACAAACTATTCATAGCACTCACCATTACACACTGAGGAGGGACACTCATTACTTTCTTAGATTTTTTTTAGTACATTCACCCAATATCACATCTATACTGCAAGATACGGAATCAACAATCAATATTATCAACCATCATCTCCACTTTTAGGGGAGAGGTCGGAGAGGGAGGAGGAGCAGGAGGGAGGATGAGAAACGACGGATGGTGATAATCCCCCTCTCCACTCTTGAAATATGAAGGAGAGGGAGTGAGGGTGGGAGGCAGTTCTTTCCTTCCCCCATCCATGGTGGGAGGTGACGGGTGGCCTATAGTCGCTTGGGTGTCCGCTTCGGCTGCGGGAGGTGGTTGGTTCGGAACGCACCGCCGGGCAAGGATGGGTACAGGCGTTTCCAGGCGCCCGTCTTCTTTTTTTGCTGCCACAGCTCAGCTAACGCTGAGACTCTCGCTTTACACACTTGAAACCGTCCTGCGATTTTTTTTTCTTATTAATGCGTTATCTTCAGAGGGGTCATCGTAAGCGGAAATGGCGAGCACCGTCTGTCGGTAGCCAGTGGTTGCCCACAATACTCGGTGGGCAGGTAGCAGTATGCCACCTCGAGGTGGCATACTGAGATGGCAGTATGCCACCTGAGATATAATTTCAAATAACGAACATTCTTGTCTGGACCCTGGATGTAATGAACTCAGTGTGTTAACCTCCGGTATAATTAATGCTTGGCTGCTAACGCATTCAAATAATCCACCGAGGACCTTCTTTCTGCTGTGCAAAATTCTTCTTACCTATGTTACTTTTTCCTCTTCTAATTGGATCAAGCGCAGTATGCTTAGTGGCAGGGGCCGGTACATTTTTCAGTCTTTTTTTATTATTCCAACCACAGTATCAGGTGTCCATTACAAGTGTAGCTC
This sequence comes from Amblyomma americanum, assembly GCF_052857255.1. Classification (NCBI taxonomy): domain Eukaryota; kingdom Metazoa; phylum Arthropoda; class Arachnida; order Ixodida; family Ixodidae; genus Amblyomma; species Amblyomma americanum. The sequence goes on along the minus strand of NC_135497.1, from coordinate 174,442,849 downwards.
CCGACGGGCACATAAATGCCAAACAATTAAAAACGTTCAGAGAGATACCGGGTGCACAGCCATCTTTGAATTGTGCATTGTCAGTCTATCCGCATATAACAGCGTGTTCCGTAGTGAAGCTGAAACTTTGTATTTGTTCATTCCTCCAACCATTGCAGTATCATGACATTTAGAGGTTCTCAACTCGAAATCTGGAGCATATCTCGAGTGCCACATCATCGGCACCACAATACGAGGTACTTAAAAATAAAAGCAGCTAAATGGGCAAGAAACAGACCTCACCGCCTGGTCTAGTGTGCTCTGGTATTCTGAAAGCCCACCAAAAAAACAAAAATTCGTGTCTCAGTAAACCATACTCATTGTTTTTCTACAAACCATTACCTCTGAAATACCATTTTATGTAACCTGGTTTCACGAAATTCTCAATTCTGCATACATAATTCATAGCCCTATCGTGATGCGCTGAATAAATTGCGCACACATATATAAACATGATTTCACGAAATTTAATCAACCATTGAACTCGACGAACATAGGTTCACGAGGAAAATAGGCTGGAAATGTGTTGAAAAGAACAAAACAATAGCACAGAGGTTAGCGTCGCACGCATGGCAGCACAAGAAAGCAACCAATCCCTAACGCATCCTTAAATCGCGGACACGATGCGTACGATGGAAAAGTTTGGGCACGAGCGCGAAGAGTCCTTTCCAAGATGTTGGGCGATCATTGCGAGCCTTGTGAGGCTGCAGGGATGCCACGGACAGAGAGGACGCGGGCGCAGGAAGGAGGAGGATAAACTTTATTTTCATCGACCAAGGTAGCAGTTGGTGAGGGGTTATAGCCCCGTCAAGTGGCCATGGGCCCGTGGCGTTCGGCGACTTCTAGGGCTCATGTCACCACCCGGATCTGTGTGTCCGAGTCGGAACTGAGCAATGCGGCCTCCCACTGGTCTGGATTCGAGAGCTGCAAACCTCGTGGAGGGGAGTCCTGAGGGCAAGCCCAGAGTGTTTTGGATAGGGTGGCATGTTGGCCACATAGTTGACAGGACGGAGAGTAGACCCCAGGGTATATGCGGGCATATATCGCGGGGGTGGGGAAGGTGTTCGTTTGGAGTTGCCTCCACGCAACCTCTTGGGGTTTGGTGAGAGAAATATGTGCGGGTGAATATAGAAGTCTACTTACAAGCGGTAGTGCATGGTTATGTCATGAAATGTAACCATACCATCTCTCGCCGTCCGCAGGACGGGCGACAACACATCCCGGTCGACGAATCCTCGGGCATGATTGTGGGCCGCCTCGTTCCCCGGATGGGATGAGTGCGCAGGGACCCAAATCAATTGGACCGGGCGGAGTTGGTCCATGGTGGAGCGGAGGAGAGATAGGGTAACAGGGGAGACCCGGCCTTTGGCCAAATCACGAATCGCAGATTTAGAGTCGCTGGAGATAATTTAAGCGAACCTTGATGGCGAGGACATTTTGAAGATCGTCGCCAGTGAAAAAAAGCCAAGTCATGATGAGGAGGCTACTATAAAGATACCGTGCCGCAGTTTACCGATGTGATAACGAAGCAGAGTGCGCTTATACTGAGCAAGAAATACGAGATGTCTCTGTCGGCAAGCAGAATTCTAGGTGAAATATCGCACTGTTGTAGTACAAGATGATACATACATACGTACATACGTACATACATACACACGGTTTGTTTTGGTTTATGGGGGTTTAACGTCCCAAAGCGACTCAGGCTATGAGAGACGCCGTAGTAAGGGCTCCGGAAATTTCGACCACCTGGGGTTCTTTAACGGGCACTGACATCGCACAGTACGCGGGCCTCTAGAATTTCGCCTCCATCGAAATTCGACCGCCGCGGCCGGGATCGAACCCGCGTCTTTCGGGCCAGCAGCCGAGCGCCGTAACCACTCTGCCACCGTGGCGGCCATACATACATACATACATACATACATACATACATACATACATACATACATACATACATACATACATACATACATACATACATACATACATACATACATACATACATACATACATACATACATACATACATACATACATACATACATACATACATACATACATACATACATACATACATACATACATACATACATACATACATACATACATACATACATACATACATACATACATACATACATACATACATACATACATACATACATACATGGCGACTCGTGGGCGCAAAGTAAATGGGTATTGCGGCCATGGGTTCTGCATTTCCACGCCACGGTGGTCAGTGCTGTGGCACGTTCCTCTGCGACATAAAACTTGCACTGTGCCCAAATTGTGCAGCTCGCGAATTATCGCACGTCGGGCCTATTGTCGCCTGCGGAAAAGGCCGGTCCCTGAGTTAAAGACCGGAGAGCGACGGCGGGCTTCGGCGAGCGAATGTCCGGGCGTCGGCTGAAGAGCGTTCCATTTTAGCTTCCTCGCCTCGTGATTACTCGGGCTTGCGGTCAGCTCAAAACGAAGATGGCGAAGGATGCACCGTGTCCCTTTTGTGTACGCGTGGAACGAACGCCTGACGTCCATCTATACATTCGGAGTAGTTTCGAAATGCCAATGACTTCCATGGATGCAGTGCCTTCCTTCGGTGCAACTTTACTCTCTTCACCCCGACGATGCATGCCTCTTTCGCAGTCCGAATCGTCCTGTACACAGCTCACGCAAGAACTCCGCGATCTGCTGCTGGTGGGCAAACTCTTGTCAGCATCCCACGCTTCTCGCGTCAGCGTTGCCCCATTTCGTCTTCAGCGCTTTCCATTAGCCGAACTCATGTCCCGTCATTCAACTCCGCTTCTCCCTCATTCAGGCACGCCTTCCGTCGCGAGCAGTCTGAACGCGCCACGACGGTCTTTCGCGGGCGACCATTCACAACCGTGGGTTGGTCCTTCGTGCCCGGGTCCCGAACAACGAGACTGTTCGCCGGAGGTTTCCCCGCGTGTGGTCGACGTATGGGCTTCGCCGACCGCCCAAGACCGGCCCCATCGGCAAGGCGCCGGATGAATGGGGCTAGTGAATGCGACCGTCCGCTACTGCAATGTCTGGGCGCCCGCGGGGGGCCACAGCGGCCGAGCCTTTTGCGGGCGGGGCCGGACGCCCGGCGGCGATGTCCGCCGCGGGAGCGACAACAAAGGGCTCCTTTCCCACGGCCGGCCCAGTGGCTCGGGTCACCCCGAAGGGCGGCCCGGGCAGGCGTCGCCGAGGCGCCGTCGCCGGGGCGACCTGCGGCCGCGCAGAAATCACGCGCGGCCTAACCCGCCTCCGTCCTGGGAGAGCACCGTCTCGAGATGGCCTCCCCCCCCTACCACCACTGCGGGCTGGCCCTTCCACTGCCCCGGGGCCTCAGGATTTCCGGTGGGACAGATGTGGATAAGGTCGTCGCTATCGTGGGATAATCTGGCTGGTCCCAGGCAGCAGCAGTGCGCAGCAAAAGGACCTCACGTTGGAGGCATAAAACAGCCAGTGCGGAGGGCGAGGGCGTCTGGGCAATCGAAAGAGTATCGCCGGAATATTAATTCGCATCGGGAGCATCGACCCGCGCATAACTGGAGGAAATGAAAACTGGATTCTCCCGAAGAGGGGAGGGGGGGGGGGAGTTGATAGTCGCGAACAGCACCAAGAGCAGCCAAGCAAGCAGCTGCGTGGCGACGAAAACAGGCCCACCTGCCATCTGAAATCCAATAACGCGAAGGGAAAAAAATAAGGCGATGGCCAGGGGGCATCCTTTTTTTTTTTCAGTCCAAGTCTAAGTGCGCCTTTCGGGGCAGAAATCTCCGTTCTCTTACTTGTTTACAAGATTGCGAACTGTAACGGCGGTCGTATAATACCTTTTTTTTTTTTTTTGAGGCGCTATCGCCGCATGCTACATTAAAATGTGGCACTGATCGGAATGTGGTCTGAAAGCTGACATCAGGGATTATACCTTGCGCTTCTTCTATCATTTATATTTATATTTAACTTTAGCGCTCATTGCGCAAACTACGCAATGACGACATCATTGGTGTAAGCAACTATCGCAAAGGCAGTCGCTTAAAAAAACTTTAGTTGAGGTTATCAGAGCAACGCTCGTCAAAGAATGGTTGCATGTGAAAACAGCAAATTATGCAGCATCTTGAGGCGGATTCATTGCTGAAATTTTGCCATCGATTATCTTCTTACAACGACGAAAGCCAGCATTTAAAAAGTGACGCTCGCATTTTTACTTTTCCTGACCTTCTCCCGGCCCTTCTGGCACTGAAATAAATTATATCATGAATGCTTGACGCTATGTGTGTTATGCAGGTTGTACTGCACAACTACCTTAACTGTGCTGAGCAGTTTTTGCGCTTTTGCTACAAAAATTGCGCAAAATTATTTCCCCATGCTGCGCGAATTTTTGTAGGCTAGATTAAATCTTGAGTGTTATTTGTTTTTTTGATGAAATCCTAAAGCGCGATTTGCGAATTGCTAGCAGATTAGTGCGCCTACGCTATCACAATGTATCTGCACAGCGAGCGAAGGAATAAAGCGACGTTTTAACTACGCACGAAAAAAACTTGGGGGCGATCAATTTGGAATGCTGAGGAGGAAACGCGATAGCGTTCTTTCATTTGTCAGTATATTCCAGTTTTAATTCTATTCCAACTGTGAGTCGCCTTTCACTCCCCAATGTATTCCAATTCTGACTCTATTGCAGTTCCAAACTACGCAAACTGTGCAAAACTGACAGGTCACGGCAACGCCTCATACCGCTAGTAGTGCCGCAGCGGTTAGGCGATGACTCCCTGGCCCGGCAGGTGGCTGCTTCAAACACAACCACCGGTGAGACCTCTGACACCCGGTTGCTCTTCCCGAGCAATGTTACACGGAACAGCTCCCGCAAGCCTCCATTTTGCACATATAGTTCTTCAGAAGCCACGTAGGCCTGCTGTTGTCCGAGCCATTTTCATTTTTGAAGAGTCATTATTAGTCCGGCGTCTCCTGAGGGGAGAGGGACGGGTTGAGGGGGACGGTTGATAGGCGGCAGGTGAAGAGAGGCAAATACCCCAAACACCACCGGGCAGGTGAAGACTTCACACAGAACCCGACGCCCGACGGACAGTTTTCGCCTTCATGGCCATTCTAATGCTATCGCGTTAAAAATACAAAAGGTTGAACCTGTGACAAGCTAGGGCGATGGCTCTTTTCAGCCGAGGCTTAAAGAAGACTGTGACGTAAAGCACATCTCCATGCGGCCTGAAAACACAAGCAGCTGACGCGCACTGTTCCACGAAAGGTACGCAGACACCCATTGCTGCAGCGGCTTCGTTTGGAGCAGCCTTGGGAATACCGACGTCACCGATAGGAGAGAACGACCCGTTGCTTTGGCGTGGCCTGAATTTTTATTTGGGCGAATTTCACTGCACAGGCGTTTTGCAGTTGCTGTTTTCGCAGATGGCGCGAAGAGACCAAATTAAGAGCAGAATATTTCGGCTCTACACTTATTTCCCATAGCTCTGTAGCGAGTGAAAAAAAAAATGAATAAAATTTTTATCTACTGCCTTTTGCTAACTTGTGCTTGTTTCCGTTCATTATTCACTCTATTAAATGCGTATCAACGGCTGGCTGAGGGGGCAGGGCGTTTGAAATGTAGATGACTATTATGAGACCACGCAGTACGCGCCTCAACTGAATAAAAAATACCGAATCATGGATGTTTCGGCTCAGTGAACCTTATGGATATAAAGTGCCAGTGTTGTAGGCGTTACCGAAAAAAAGTAACTAAATACGTTACTCGTTGCGTTAAAAAGAAAGAACGCGTTACCGCCCTACGTTAGCTGCAGTAAAAAGTAACGCATTACCGTCAACGTTACCGAAAAAAAGTATCGCATACTACTTTGCCGTTACTCCATGGCACTAAATTTGATTCAGTGCGCCTTTGCTGCAAGAACTCACGGTAACAATTTCTTAAAAGTAATATTTCACATAAAACTTCCAGCCCAAACAACAATTTTCCAGAAATCCTGATTTAACGAGAATACTTTGCACATATGTGCAGGAGCTTAGCAATGTTATAGTGGCCTAAAATTATCTGCAGAGTTACATGTGATAGCTTCTAACTCTGTGACACATAATGAAGCCATTTTCTGAATATGACATTAAGCACAAAATGACACTTCATCATCAATTCTAACTTCACATAGAAAACATCGCTGAACTCTCCACAATTTTACAGTAATTCTGAGAAATGTGATAATCCAGAATGCTCGTCATGCTTCAACTCTTTAGAGGGTTGTGTGTGTGAGTGGTTTGGGAAGGGGAGGTTGGTGAAGGCAAGTGTGTCAATGCGCGTTCGGGCACATGTTTCGTGCTTTATGGGTGTTCTGTCTTTTTCTTTTTTTAGTTGGGCGCGTCGTCAAGGGCATGTGTTTTCTACCATGCAACAAGGGTCGCCAAGAGCACCTGTGCATTTTATTTATTTGCAACATCCCTTTAGGTGCTCTGCGCATTCTTTTTTTTCTAAAAAAGGGGGCGGAGGGGGGACCATTGGAATAAGGAGTAACTAGTAACGTGACACCTCACGTTACCGAAAAAGGTTAACGTAGGTACGTTACACGTTACAGTTCCGATATGATAACCAGTACGTTAGTAAGTTATCGAAAAAAAGTGACGCGTTACCGGTAACACCGTTACTTGTAACGCGTTACCGCGAACACTGCCGGCCAGTGCAGTTGGCGCAACGCTTAACCACTGAGCCACTGCGCTGGTAGTGGTATGAGGCCTCGCCGCCATCTATGAATGTTTAGAAGAGAATGAGAAATTCTGCGCGTATGGGCATTAACCCACGGAGCTGCGAATGGTGTGCGGTTTGGTGGCCAACGCGAACTAAGTTACACAAACACACACAATACCACAGACAATCAACGACAAACGCACCAATGGGAACAGCTGTAGTGTACAATGCTTTCGCATTCATAGCACGTAAGGAGTCTCAAGTGTCCCCGGTAGTTGTTGGACGAGCCAGGTCAAAAGGCACTTTTTGCGCTGATTGAGCACAGGGTTGAAGGCTCCTGTTAAATTCATAGGGACGCGGAGAATCTGCTGCAAATGTATTTAAATTCAGAGGTCAGGGCGGCGATGTATTGACGCCAGTAGCAATACACTATCACGCGCTCCAGCCGCAAATATTTTTCCACTGTTTATTTGAAGTGTTCTCAAACATTCCAGCGCCAATTAAGCGCTGTTGTGCACTGGCTACTTTCGATGCAAACTGCAGTTTCTGGCAATCTTCCTAAGCCAACCAATAATCTTTGGATGTTTACTTGCTGTCAGTGTTTTAGTATCATTTACACTGCCGCTATCGTTTCGAACATACATCCCAAAGAAAAAAGTAACCTGGGTAAAAGCGCCGTGTGATAGCAAAATTACAGTTTTTGACGAGATCTTCAATCTGAGGCTTCTAGTTGTTGGTCAAGCAAGTGTTTTAGTGCTCTTTGCAGAACATTCTTTTTTCACTTCAATTGTGCTTCACACACGCTAAGTCAGCTCCATGAAAAAGAAAGAGAAAGGAATGCTCCCATAGCTGATAACATTGTAAGACACGGTACACTGGCTTATTTTTGCTTTTTAGAGTTCGTGGAAGCATGCCTTTTGTTCTTTTCGCCAGCGTGAGCTTCTGCGTAGGCAGCCCAGCCTTGGACAACTTCTCCTTGGCCGTTGGTGCCGGCGTCGTTGCGCCGGTTGTAGTCAGGCCTCGTGCCCGCGGGCACGAGGCCTGACTGGCGGCACGAGGCCTGAGGTCAATACAGCTAACCATTCAGGCTATTGTCTCCACTTGCATGATGAGGTAGCCCCTCAGCCAGGGAGGACAGCATCTTAAGCCTTTGCTGTAGGTGTCGCGGTGTCTAGGGGGCTTTCGACGACGACAGTGACGATGTCTGTTGGAGTTACAGTAGAAGGTAGGAACGATGATGTCGAAGGGACGCCATTGGTGCTGCGGCATGGTTGCGGAGAAGAGTGACATCGTGCCGTGGCCGCTTTGCAGGAGACATGGATGATGGTGTTGGCGCCTTGCCTGCAATGTCTGCTCTGCGCACGCGGCTCTCGACGAGGCCGCATGTCGGTGGCGACCACGTGCCCTCCGCATTCTACACCCAAGAACAGGCCACCGGCGCCCTGAGCCAGGAACAATTAATGATGACACCAGAGTCGGTGGGGCACTGTCGTAGGTGAGCCTGCGGACCGCGGCGGGGACAGGCGTCACGGCGGCAGCAGTGGTCCGTAACCAGGCGTAGCGCGTCGGCACCGGTGTCACCGTGCCGGCCACGCAAGGCGTCGAGGCCGTGGACGTCAGCATGGCAGCGGCGATCGCATCTCCCCCTATCCTCCGTCCTGGACCGGGCAGCCGGCGTCCTTCTCCGGGGACGGCGAAGTCCCTGGGGTAGGCGGAGCGTCTTCGTAGGTCAGTCGCCGTGCCGCGGCTGGAAGAGGCGGGAAGGCGGCAGCAGTGGACCGGAACCTTTCGGCCTCTGCAACGCTCCTGCCACCTTCGAGCGTATGATGGACTCGCTCCTCCGTGGCTTCAAATGGACGACATGCTTGTGCTACATAGATGACGTTGTCGTTTTCTCCCGAACTTTCGAAAGCCACCTACACCGTTTTTCTACTATCCTTGCCGTCTTCCGCCGCGCCGGCCTCCAACTCAACTCCAAGAAGTGCAGCTTCGGCCAGTGCCAAATTAAGGTTCTCGGCCACTTGGTCGATGCTTCCGGTGTCAAGCCCGACCCTGACAAAGTCCGTGTCGTCCGCGAGTTCCCCACCCCCCGTTCCTCAAGCGATGTGCGCAGTTTCCTCGGGCACTGCTCGTATTTCCGCCAGTTTATCCCGAACTTCGCCGACACCGCCCGTCCCCTTACCACCCTCCTGAAGAAAGATGTGCTTTTCTCCTGGGGCCTTGACGAAGCTCGCGCCTTCACCGCAGTTGTTGTCGCCCTCACTGCTCCACCCGTGCTGGCCCATTCAACCCATCTGCGCCTACGGAACTTCGCACCGACGCCAGTGGCCATGGTATTGGAGCCATCCTTGCGCAGCGGCAGCACGACCACTATCGTGTCATTGCCTACGCCAGCCGCCTGCTATCTCCCTCTGAACGTAACTATTCCATCACTGAGCAGTAGTGCCTTGCACTTGTTTGGGCACTAACAAAATTCCGCCCTTATTTGTTTGGGCGGCCCTTCTGCGTAGGAATGGACCACCATGCCTTGTGTTGGCTCTCTCTTAAAGACACCACAGGACGACTGGGTAGCTGGGCCTTGCGCTTGCAGGAATACGCATTTACTGTTGTCTACAAGTCCGGCCAGTTGCACCAATACGCTGACTGTCCCGCCATCCTGTCGATCCTCCTGATTCCCACAACCATGATACCGACGATTGTGTTTTGTCTATCTCGGACTTCCTACACATCGGCGACGAGCAGCGCCGTGATCCATCTCTGCGCCCTATAATCGACCGCCTCCGAAGCGGCACTTCCGATCCTGACCTGAGCCTGTTCGTGTTGCATCACGATATTCTGTACCGTCGCAATATGCACACTGATGGCGCCGATCTATTGCTCGTCGTCCCGACGCATCTCCGCTCCGCAGTCCTTGCCCAGCTTCATGACGCCCCTACTGCAGGGCACCTCGGCGTGTCCCGCACGTACGACAGCGTGCACCGGCGGTTCTTCTGGCCTGGCCTTTACCGCTCTGTCCGCGGTTACGTTGCTGCCTGCGATCAATGTCAACGCCGGAAAATGCCCCCGCTCCCACCTAGTGGCCCGCTTCAGCCCATCGACATTCCGACTGACCCATTTTTCCGCGTTGGTCTCGATCTGCTCGGGCCTTTTCCCACATCAACTTCCGGGAACAAGTGGATTGCGGTTGCCACCGATTACACTACCCGGTACACTATCACGCGCGCTATCCCGACCAGCTGTGCCTCCGATGTCGCCGACTTTCTTCTTCATGACGTCGTCTTGCTTCATGGCGCTCCTCGTCATCTGCTTACAGATCGAGGCCCCTGCTTTCTTTCTAAAGTGGTCCACGACCTTCTCCGCTCCTGCTCCACCCGTCACAAGTTCACGACGGCCTACCATTCCCAAACAAACGGCCTTACTGAGCGCCTTAACCGCACCCTGACGGACATGCTGTCCATGTATGTCTCCGACCACCATCGTGACTGGGACGTCAGTTTACCCTTCGTGACGTTCGCCTACAATTCCTCACACCATGATCCCACAGGATACTCCCCCTTCTACCTGCTCTTTGGCCGCGACCCGTTGCTACCCTTTGAGAACTTACTGCCGTCTGACCCTTCTACTAGCAGTTATGCTTGTGACGCCATTGCCCGTGCTGACGCCGCCCGCCAAATCGCTAGAGATCGTCTCCACGCTTCTCAGACCGCTCAAAAACTTCGTTACGACCTCCATCATCGTGACGTCCACTACCCTTCCGGCTCCCTGGTCCTACTCTGGCTCCCTGCACGCCGTGTGGGACTGTGTGAGAAGCTCCTCCCTCGTTACGTCGGTCCTTACCGCGTCTTGAGGCAACTGAGCGATGTTACCTACGAACTCCCATCGCTGCACCCCACTCTCCTTCCGTGGCCCCCTCCACACAGTTTGTGCACGTCGCCCGTCTTAAACCCTACCGCTCGCACCCAACCCCCTAGGGCGCCTCGGGACTATGCCTTCTCCAGCGGGGCGGAGGGGGGGGGGGGTAGTGTTACGGTACACAGGCGCGAAGCGAAGAGGAAGTTGGTCTGTCGCTGGACAGTAGACGACGACAAGGACGCTGCAGCTAGTGCTAGTGCTGGTTTCTTGTGTTTCTTCTGTGTATGGCCCATCGTTCCTGCTGCTGGACTAACCCCGTAACAATACGACGTCACCAATGTCACCGTGCCGGCCGCGGTAGGCGTCGAGGTGGTGAGCGTCAGCAAGGCGTCAGTGGCCGCGTCTTCTCCGCTTCCTCCACATGGAACCAGGACACCAGCGTCCTCAGCTGGGGTAGCGGTGGCACTGAAGTCTGCGGAGCGGCGACATAGGTTCGCATGAGAGCAGGGGCTGGAAGGGGAAAAATGGCGGCGACCGTGGCATGGTTTCTTGGCCGCTGGCAGAAGGTGTTTGCTGGTCCACCCCGCACTGCTGCTGGACAACACAGCTAGAAAGGTGGAGGGTGGTCGTCTAGGTGTCAGCTGGCATCTCGGCCGCCGCCAGCAGCGTAGCCGCTCTGGTCTGCTGAGGAACCGTCATCTGCTGTGGCTGGGTCGGCTCTGTGCGTTGCGTGCCTCGTGCACGTGCTGCAAGCTAGATCGGACTTCTTCGTCTTTTCCTGCTGAATGCTGATGATTCGCTATGAATAAAGAGACAGGCTCAGTTACTGCAGCAAACTTGTGTCCAGTGATCACCTGAGACTCCGTCGTGCAGCTCAGTTCACTCTTTTCATCTTGAGCCTCCTTGACGCTGGGTGTTGGCACTGTAGCTGCTGACACATAACCAGCTTGTGGCTGATTCGCACTACTACCGTTGGCAATAGCATTGGGAGCGGCAGGATCTTGATGGAGTTCTTCCGGAGAGCGGAGGCGCCGCCGCAACATCTCCACGGCCTCGCCAGTGCCATGAAAGCTGGCGCGCCAAGCTCGAGGACGGCGCACAGTGATGCTCCATTCGGGAGAATTTTCCTTTTTTTTTTTCAGGGAACCTGAAGAGTAAATTTTGGCAAAAAGTAAATTTTTACGGAGTTTCAAGGAATTTTAAGAATGGAAATTGTCTGACTTTTTCCAAATGACGGAGTTTTCAAGCAGCTACAGAGAAAAAGGATCTTAAAGACGGAATTATGGGTCTATTTGTGTGAATTTAATTTTTTGTTAGGGCATGGAGCGTCACTCACTGCGCAGACGATGACAAAGGCCGAAAGAGACGATAAATGGTGACTCTATCTTGGCGACGCGAAGATGCCATCGCTGTACGTGTTCCCGTGAAAGGCTGCTCTTGGCGCGTTGCGCCTGTAGCAGAAGCTTCAAGACTTGGGCAGTGCACTCGTTTGGGCTGGTACAGAACCATGCAGGTGGCTGGTTGTCCGCTTTTTCGTTCACAGACTTCAATGACGAAGGGCCAGCGTGAACAAGCGTGTGTTGTCGCTAAGTCTGCACGGGTTTTGATCTCTGCTGAGGAACGCCAAATCCAAGGTCCGAGCCAACGTACTTAAATACATTCTCCGAGCTTTGGTCGCCTTTCTAATGAGCCCCAGGCTGGACAGGACTTTAGCGATATCGCACAGCCGCCGGTGTTGGTCTTGCAGAGAAGCGATTAAGTATTGTCAGAGTTCGGGTCGACAACCAGGACCTTGACAGCGAATTCCAGGTACTCTGTGCTAGAAGGAAGTGTTTGCCGGGCACAGACACCTACTTCGCTTGGCCCGAATCGATGGAGCCTCATTCCATGGCACAACGAATATACGGCTCACCTTAAGTGAGTGCGTGAACGTGGGAGTCCGTGACCGTGTGGGTCTGAGAAGCCGTACTGACACCTCACGTTACCCTCACGTTACCGAAAAATGTTAACGTAAGTGCATTAGCCATTACAGTTCCGAAATGATAACGAGTATGTTATTAAGTTACCGAAAAAAGTAACGCGTTACCGGTAACGCCGTTACTTGTAACGTGTTACCGCCGACACTGATAAAGAGCAACGTTACGGCTCGAAACTCTCTTTTCCTTCGCTACAAGGCCTGCCTCAGTGGACATTTTTTAGGCTCTACACACATTTTTCATGCCCCTTGCACGTCATGATCATCTTTCTAGATCTTTTGGCATTTTGAGGAAATTTTCACTCATTGAGCACTTCACTAGAATAACAGGTTGTATCCCTGCCGTTGCTTCAGCTTGATTTTGATATATAGGTTATGCCTTGTCGTTTTCTTTATTGGGAAGCGATGGCTGCGGGCTCAGCGAGTCATTAATACAATCTTACGAACCTGTTCTACTACTACTGCGTTAACTTAAACAAGTTTGCTAAGACGGATGAACGGGCTTGCTGACAGTTCATGAGAAACGGAGCACCGCAGAAAAGTCTCGGGCGAAGAAAACGAAAGCATATAACACGAGCGTTGTGTTCTTTTCCTCGTCCGTGTCTTTTCTGCGTTGTTCCATTCCCGACGACGCTAGTCAAACCTGAATTATATGATAAATTCATGTAATCAAACAAATTATCATCTGATTGTGCCTAATCTCATTCACGCACACTTATATAAACTAAAGGCAACCTGATGATCAGTTGTTTCCGCGGTCTTGTTGCCCCGAAAGTCTGTCTTCCTTTAGCGGTCGGGTTTTAATTTGTAGAGGGTTATATGAAAGCAGGTCACCGTACCAAACACAGAAAAAGCGAACCGCACGCATGGCCTCTATTCCTCTCGTACTTAAACCTATTAAGTTCATGTTTGCGGGACATAGAGTTGACAGACAAACAAAAGGTATTTAAAGGTGTCTCGCTTTGACCGCCGATTATCAGTCAAGCCTCTGTTTCTTTCCTTGTTTAGCGCCATGCGCGTAAACTTACAACAGCATCAGGTAGCGAGACACCGCAAGGTGCCTCGTGCCGTTGAATTGAAGCATGTTTGAGCCGCGTCTCACCAATTCGTCAGTAACGACGTCCGATGTAGCGTCATTTACAGCAGCCTCAGCGCAGCGCCGCATCAGACCGACATGTAGCGCCATATCCGTGTGACGAGGCTCATGCATGCAGCATAGAAAGCCAGCGTGCTCGTGTCCTCTCAGACGGCGGCAGGCCTACGCGGCAGAGCCCTTTTTATGCCGACAACCTATACGCGAGAAGGCGTTACAGGAGCAGCGGGTTCGCTGTATCCTCGAGTTTCGACTGTGCTGTCCGATAATAGCACTCATGAACGCTATATTGCCCACCAAATGGCATGGTGAGGGGGCACTTAAGTGCCTGAAAGAACCGGCCCCGCTTCGCTTTTACTGGCGAGATATTCATATTCATTTAGTAGGCGCGACCTTATTCCATGCTTGCATCGGATGCAGCGTATGCTGTATGCGCCGGAAAAATGTCAGCAAGCCGAAGTCATCTTAAGGCGTGTTTAGGTATCCCAAGGAGAGGCAACGACCTCATTGCAAGAGGCAGTCTTGATGTTCTTGGCCGCGAAGTACAGCGCGCACAACAGAGCGAGAATGCAACCGATCCAAAGGATTGTGATATATAAAACCATGTTTCAAAAAATTCTTAGTTCCGTAAACTGGGGAAGCTTTTTCCCTGCGCTCCTGTACGTTTTGTTTACTGCAGTGGCTATGGGAGCGCCTGTCACCATCGCTGACAAGAGTCAAGGTCACTCTTGCTCCTTTGATCATTGCCAAGGATGCAACGCCGAACTGTGGCCATGCATCTGCAAGCATATCACGACACAAAGGTCGAGGTTTAATCGCGGGAGCATATCTTTCTTATTTGCTGATTAGGGATGACGTTCTCTGTACAATGTCAAAGCCCACAAGTGTTTGTTCAATACCGATGAAACGGTCGTCACGTCACAGATGTAATCGGTCGGCGCCACTCCCGCCCCCAAAGGTACCGGAAAATTACAACTGCTTGCATGTTCTATCCAGCACCACGACGACGATCACACCAGACAAACTACCTGGATGGACGAAGGCGTCGAGTTAGGAAAAGTCGCCCCTAAGTGCAATCAGGAAGTCCATGAATTTCCAGGATGGTACGCACATGCAGGCAGTTGTAATTCCCCTGTCCCGTTGTGGGTGGAGTGGCACCGATCGATTACATCGGGGCCGTGGCCACCGGTACTGCAAAAGCGCCTGTGGGTTTTGACATTCTACAGCGGACGTGATCCCTAATGAGTAAATGAGAAATAGATGTTCCTGCGGTTAAACCTCCACCTTTGTGCCATGATGAGCTTGTCGCCATGATCACGGTTCGGCTTTGCGTCCTTCGCAATGATGAGAGGAACAATAGTGGCCTTGGCCCTTGTCATCGATGTTGACAGGAGCTGCCATAGCCACTGGAGTAAACAAAATGTGCAGGAGCATCGTCAGCATGCCTACCCAGTTTTACTGAACTAAGAGTGTGTGAAGCATGGTTTCATACATCAAAATCCCTTGGATTGGTTGCATCCTCGCTCTGTTCTCCGTGCTGTACTTCATGGTCTATGACGCATGACGAATTTAAGCAGCGCCAAGAATATTCAAGGCTCTTCGTAGCCTGTCGTTGGTACCCGAGCCAGACATATATCACTCATCCTTGATGTTTTTTTCGGTGCACTCGAAGTCTTTCCTAAGTATGTCTTCAGAGCACTAAGGATTTCGCCTTATATGTGGTAAAATTCCATTTTCCCCAAAGTTAACGTATCATAATTCGATTGCGTATTGAGCAATTGGCCTTTATTTGCTGAAGCGTCTTGCAGCGGCGCATGACCGATCTTGGAAGCGGTACCAAAGGCCGCGCTCATGGCTTGCCGCGACGCAGGAAAGATATACTGTCGCTAACGAGTCGGACATTGTCACGAGCTCGTAAGTTCTTGACGCATTATTGCCGGTGAGACTTCCGGCGGTCTTTTGAGTGTCCAGTTTCGGAATCAGGTGAGAAGAGGCGAGAATTGATCCACGAATATCTTTCTTTATTTTTGTTTGAGACAATTTAATGCAAATTAATTGGCTCAGAGCAAAAGGTCCGGATGGGGCTTGACTAGGTTGTGCCCCCCTAACAGCATAGGCAGCACATCTGTACATACGGTTATACATCATAAGCAGACCCAAGTATAACACATCTCAAGGACTGATTGCACTTTGGTCAGTTCTATAGACTGGACTAATCTCTAACAAATAGAGGTTTCAAAACAGCTACCACATTATGAAGGGAGAAATCAGGAATAAAAATGATTAACAAATTTACGATAATTAGTCGGATAGCTGTGACCGCTGTATCTTGCATCTGCCAAGCCCAGTTATAGATTCCTTTTTCGCGGGGAGGGGGGTGATGTGCAACGCATGCCAAACTAGAGCACTGCTAGGTGGGCTGAGATGGGGGAGCTTGATTTCTGATGGGTCACCCCTGGCTGCGCGATGGGTATACACCGAGTGAGGTCGCCATTCCCCTGACCACCATCGCAATTTTAAGTATAGATCTGTAAAAAATTGAGGAGCCATTTTTGGCAGAAGATAATGTGGCCATGTGTGCAGTTTGGGGATACAGTTGCTTTATTTTTGAAAAGTAAACAGCGTGACAGTGCTGTATAATCACCCATCAACTGTTATTACTGCGTATACCTATGGTTACCTTAATTTCTCGGATATTTTACAACCTTATTTTTCGTTAGTGTGATTTGTACGTAATGACGTGAGCGCCTATACTGCATGCCCGGCTCCTAACCGCTCCTTCGGCGCATGATAGCCGTAGCTGCTTATGTGCCATAAAACCCAACACAGCACATAACCGTTCCTTCAGAGGACAGACAGCTCCTACAGCTATAGAGTATACCGACTGACAAAAAGGAGACCCGCTACAATTTTTACTAACTGAGCCCGTAGTTTATGGAAGCTCCAAATGCGCGACCTACAGCAAGAGTGATCTGCCGTCTTCAGCTCCAATAAAAGCTGCTACCATTTCGGCACTTGGAGCAAGCCGCGTACTTTCATTAAAGGCCTCTTACAGCCTTCAGATTCCATCCAACGGTGCGTCAAAAAAGCGCACAACGGACGCTGCGCCGTCAGTAGAATGGATGCCACGCGATGAGACTGTAGGAGATGGTTTATGGTATATGGGGGTTTAACATCCCAAAGCGACTCAGGCTTTGAGGGACGCCTCAGTAAAGAGTTCCGGAAATTTCGACCACCTGGGGTTCTTTTACGTGCACTGACATCGCACAGCACACGGGCCTCTAGAATTTCGCCTCCATCGAAATTCGACCGCCACGGCCGGGATCGAACCCGCGTCTTTCGGGCCGGCAGCCGAGCGCCATAATCACTCAGTCACCGTGGCGGCCAGAGTGCAGGAGATGGTATTAGATAAAATATGGAGAGGTTGTCCTCACCATACTACTTGTCCTACTTGAGAAGACAAAAACCCGAGTGTCCCGCACGAAAAAGGAAGAAAAAAAAACACGCTTGCCCAGGCCTAACATTATACGCATACGAAGCCCTGGGATTCGTGCGTACCCGAGGAATCCAGAACAGCCATCGTGATGGGCAAGAGCAAGACGTCGAGTGCATGAGCAACAGGAGCGGAAGTTCACCTTCCAGCCTAATTAGGCAATTTTCAGCTTGCATAGTACAAGCGAGAAAGAGCAAAGCGCTCCACCCCGCGCGGTCTCAGATTTGCAGCAAGGCCGGGGTGCCCGGAAGAGTTCCTCATGGGACACACGCCCTTTCTATGACGGGGGGGGGGGGGGGGGGGGGAAGAGAGACTTGGCCCACGTAGCCTGCAGGAATCCCGCGCCCTTCTCGCCGGAACCGGTGAGCCGTGTGTATATGAAAAGGATGTATACGGACGCAGCCCAGTCAGCCTGATCCAGATTCACGTGTTTCTCTGGTCCCCGAAGTGGCGGCGTGCGGTCGTGCCTGAAACAGAGACGCGGAATGAAGTCGAGGAAGGGGGGGGGGGGGGGGGGCTGTATAACAGCTACACGCCGCGGCACTGGCAGCAGGAAAACTCGGTATCGGCCTCGTTATCTGCAGGCCTGCCCGCAATGCTGCGGAACTCCTCGCGGCTCCCGGTGAACGATTCCCACGCTCCCGCACCACGCGTGCCTCGGAAAAGAGGCGATCGAGCGCCGTCGCTGAGACACCTTGGCTTCGTCGCCCGCATGCTGCCGCGGCGACGGACGGACCTCGGCCGTGCGAACTGGCCGGCAAGGACCCGTTCCCGATGCAGCGAGACGACGCCATCCGGCGGCGACCGACGATTTGTTGGCAGACCCTTATCACAGCTCGTGCATCCGGCTGCGAGTGGTCGGCCCGGTACACACAGTTCCCGGCGTGTACTTGATTGGAAACGGACTTCTTTTTTTTTTTAATACACTGAATAATCACTCTACTGCTTCTGCTTATTGCCGTCGTCGGCAGCTGAGGACTTGCATTCGATAAATTGAGTCTTGTAGGAGCTTTGATAGAAACACCGAACAGTGCCATTTTGAGGACCCTGCTAATTTGGTCGCCACTGGTTACAACGAAGGCGCAGGGGCGGATTTACGGGTTCCTCTTGGATGGGACGGCTGAGAGGGAGGCAGGATCGGTCCTAGTTGAAACGTGTGTTTCTTGTCGATTCCTGCGAAGGTGCTGTGAAAACGTTCGCAAGACCCTGATTATTGTTGAACGGTTGTGCCGAGGGAGACTGCGACCTCGTCAACTTCGACTGCAGTGCCATCGACCAAGCGCGACAATCTCTTACATATATGCAGGTCCCCAAGTCCGCACAGCATTCGGACCATGCGCCGAAGCCGCGGGTTGTATGAATGATCTCACTTGCTCTTCGCATGTGCGAAAACAATCAGCAACGGGTGGTGACTTTCCCGGAAACTGCGTACTAAGGGGGCTTTATACGTCGCACCAGTCGCGCCCCGTCCCCGCGGCAAGATGCCCGCTTCTTCCGCGGCGCGCAAGCCAGAAGGGAGGACCCTCGCGTTGCCCCCCTTTGGGGTCGCCTTGAGACGCGGGATGCGCGGCGCCCCTGTCTTCCCCGCAGCCGCCGGGTGCGCCGCTCCGCCAGGCGCCGCTCCCTGGGATGCGCCGCCGCTGTGCGCTGCGCAGGCCGGCATATAACAGCCTAATGGGACCTTCTCGGGCCGGATAATGCATAATAAGCGCCTCGCGAGTGGATCCCCGCAGCTTAAACGGCGCACCAGCATCGAGCAGCGCCGGCGTGCCTCGCAGACCCTCCTCGCAACAAAAGCTCCGCGTCACCAAGTAGAAAAAAAAAGTGTAAGTGTGTGTGTGTGTGTGGGGGGGGGGGGGGGGGGGGGACCTCGGCACAAGAACAAAAGCAGAGGCACTGCAGGGAGGAAAGCATTAAGAAGCCGAGGGCGGGCATGCGTATAGGTGAC
This sequence comes from Amblyomma americanum, assembly GCF_052857255.1. Classification (NCBI taxonomy): domain Eukaryota; kingdom Metazoa; phylum Arthropoda; class Arachnida; order Ixodida; family Ixodidae; genus Amblyomma; species Amblyomma americanum. The sequence goes on along the minus strand of NC_135497.1, from coordinate 174,423,755 downwards.
GTTGTCTCTCCCGCAGGATTTTGTTTTGTACGGGCGACGCGTCCAGCGCTGCGGCGTCTTCCGGCCCGCGGGTTGAGCGCGGTGCGACCGCGGCTTCCCTCCGCTCCGGCGGAAGAAGAGGGGGGTCGCCCTCTCGCTGCACGGAGTGAAACCAAAGCAAAGATCGCCAAGCCAGGCTATGATTTACAATAAAGGGCCAGCAGCATAATTAAAGCGCCGCCGCTCGTTTATGGAGTGGCGAACTGGCCCGTCCGGCAGCGCTGACCTCTGGGCGAGCCCTGTCTTGCTGCTTTTATCTCCCCCCCTCCCGTGCTCCTATTATGTTTTATTCCTCGCGGCCATGTTGCGCTTCTCTTTCTTGTTGTCGTCAGCCGCACGTTGCGGCCGCGGTTGTTGCTCGGAGGCGCCGCTCCCAGCGGCGGCTAAACTGTTTCACTCGAGGCCGCGCACGCTGCCCAGTGCAGCGGGCCAGTGGACGTGGGGGCGCGTATGCACGCATAGGTAGAGAGAGGGGGTAGGAAAGCACAAACCAAAGCCAGCTGATTTACGGCCCGGCAATGAACCTTGCCGCTCGGACCTTGTGCGCCGCTGAGCAGGGGCTCGATGTCGTCGTATGGACCGGTTTCGGAATTGCGTCCCCCTTTCCCGCTGCGGCTCTGCTTGGCTGCCGGTCGCAGCTCTCCGGGCCCTGGCCAGGTCGTCCACCTCGAGAGTTAACCAAGATTTATCGGGCGTTACACGCGGCTGCGCCCGTGATAAAGCGACGCAGAGGGAAGGGGGCTGAGCCGCCCCGAGAAGGGCCGGGCTTGCGCGTCGGATTCTTGGGAGCTTCTTGAGTGCGCGCCGTCCGCCGCACTACGGCGATACACTTCGTTCGGCCGTCCGAAAACTTGCAGGACTGCGGGCATTTCTGCACGGAACAACGAGAGTCGGCGAGCGTGCTTGGGGCGGCGGCTCAACGTCGTCGAAAGTGCAGAAAACTGACGACTCACGTATACTGAACGCACACAGCGGAGGGTATACAATGCGAGATCGCGGGGCAACAGGGTACGCGAACTGGATACTTGTGGCTCTACCAGGGAGGGTGCAATGGTTGTCTATCTAGTGCGCGACTGCGCTTTGGTCCAAACGCGTTCTTGAAATGCAGACCAGCTCTTTCGAGTGCGTATAAACCTGCGGCTTTCTGTTGGCATTCATTCCACGCGTTAGGGTGGTCCAAGTAGTTCCTTGGCCTGGAGGATAGTTCTCCTAGAGTTTTATCTGAAATGGTGACGGCAGCTTAGCATGCGATCGGCCAATTGGCCGCTGCTGGCGAATGAACTGAGGCTTGTATTCAAAGGCTGTATACTCCGAGCTGCTTGGGCTGCCCCGCTCAGCGTTTCAAACGGGTTGCCAGGTGGAGTCCCAAGATAAGAATGAGAAGGCACGAAAACCGGTACGCGAATTCAACTGTTCCACCGGCGATCAGACAGCGCATGAAGCGGCTTCACACGCCCGTGCGTTAGGGATGCATCACCGCTGAACAAAGGGGCTGTACGGAGAAGCGCACTGACACCGATGGGGGATCAGGACCTGTGTCGGTCGGGTAAAAGGGAAAATGCCGCTCTACAATCGGAGGGATCTCTGCGACGGCCGTTGCGCTTTTGCCTCCGTAATGACGCGAGCTCATGCGGGAAATTTAGCGTAGCGCATGCTGGTTACAAGTTCTTGCGGACAGGTCACGAACGGGTCATTGTCGTCTTCAGTTCTGGGATGCAAGATGAAGCTTCGAAGTTGAGAATTAAATCAATATTATTACGTTCATTTTCATTCTGTCAAGAAAACGAGGAGCTCTTCATAATTTGCGACGAGAAAGCTCCATTGCATTGGTTAAATAAAAAGAAGAGCAGAAAAGTATTCCGCATGTATTGCCCATCTGTCCTAGTAATATACGAACTATACGGTCGGAATAGCAGTTGTCGCGACAGTCATTTCTAGAAATATTTTACCTTAACGAAATTTTCTCGTGCACGGATAGGCACACGCAGACGGGATTCATCGCAGTCGGGACTCCTCCGAGCCCATAAACTGTGCTTTGAGCGAGATTAATATTATCGCGAATATGAGGCCCTGAGTTTAAGTGAAACCTCAGGCTGAGCCCAAAAAAATACAAGCCAAATACAATTTAAATACATCCCCACGAATGCAAGCTAAAGGCGAGCCAATGTAATGCCATGGGCTCAAATAACTCCGCTAGCTTAGAGATGGCTTGGGGAAAATGTGACGTTACACGGGGACGTCGCGAGTCCGATTGACTGCAAGTTCAGCTTTCTTGCACATCACATTTAATTGTGAAGCAGCTGTGGAATATTGTAAGATACTGTTATGAATATATCGATGATAACGGTCCATCCTCCCGATGCGTAGCAAAGTCTTGCTTTCGAGGTTTGCCTGCGCTCGCACCGAGTAGGTAACACTGCCTTAGAAACTCAATGGGGTGCGTTTTAGATAATAAATAGCAGAAAATTACGAGCGGCCCCGGGGGGGGGGGGGGGGGGTAATCTGCGGGTATATTGATTGTTATGGTGCGATTTTGCGATATGCGAAAAAAATTGTGTTCATAAAAAAACTTCCCGTTAAAAAAATGCGTTATATATATATATATATATATATATATATATATATATATATATATATATATATATATATATATATATATATATATATATATATATATATATATATATATATATATATATATATATATATATATACAGACTTATAAAAGGAGCCAACAGACACCGAAACCAAGGTGCATATTAGTGCTGATCAGTGGGATAATGATACTTCGATTAATCTATCGCTTAAATCTATCGCTAAAATGTCTCGGTTCTGGCAGTCTTCATGCCATAGGGGAGCATAAGAGGGCTCTCGCGCAGTTTCTGCCCTCGCCGTTAGATGACGTTCCACGTCACACTCGCGGTAATACAGGACGTGCTACGTCCGCCGCTATGGACAAGGGTGGAGCTGGTGAACACTCTCAAGGTTCGCTTACACGCAAAACATAAATACCCACGAAAGCAGCAGATTGAACAGCCGTCGCCGTAAGCACCGGACGCGATATTCGGAGGTCGTGGGTTCGGATCCCACCGGCGGCATGGTTGTTTTTTCTGCTGGTTTATAAGTAATCTTCCTAAAAAAAACTAATTGATTGGCACTAGATATTAAAAAAAAAAGAAACATTCCCCTATGCACCTTGATTTCGGTGACTGTTGGCTTCCTTAATATGTTTGTCAAACGAGTCCCTCACTTCATTTGCCTTATATATATATATATATATATCAGACAAAGTTAAGGAAATGAGGGGCTCGTTTGATAAACTTATAAAGGGTGCCAACAGTGGCGTGAATATATATATATATATATATATATATATATATATATATATATATATATATATATATATATATATATATATATATATATATATATATATATATATATATATATATATATATATACACGTGTGTTCATGAGTCTAGTTCTCGAGAATATTTGTACCGCAATACATTACTGAGGCTCTGCGCGTGCAATGCGCAAGGTTTTTCTTCTTCAAAGCTTCATAATCAGAAAGCAGCGTTGGCACAGTTTCTTTCGCTCTGTCTCTTTTTATGGCTTTCGTGCGTTGTTACGCTCTGCACGCCACCGAACTGAATAAACATAGAAACGGCCTTCGGTTGCAGAGACTCTCAGTTGCCTTAAACACGTGCAGCTGTTCAGATTGGTTCGTACAGCTAGATTTTATGAATTTTCTTGTACGGGCTGAACCTACGCATTATCCGCGTGTAATTAAGGTATAAGCGTGGCTTGAGATAGCGATCGATGTCAACGAGACAGCACGGAGGGCTACCTTATTTATACGTCTGGTTGTATACTATTTGTTAATCGGTGATTTATGCGATTTGTCTCACGGTTGTGCGATTATTACTCGGCGTGTAGGCTGACAGGCGAGTTGACTGCCATGGCCACTGACCTCTCAGTTTGCCAATGTGTAGCAAATTAAGTAAGGCTTTCTGCAAAAACAATATTAGCAATAAGACACCGTACGCAGTGAGAGCCGACTCTTTATAACAAGATCGCGCATTGAGCGATCATTGTTCATTCCATTTCCTAACGATGGTACCCAATAATCAACAGATTATATTTAAGTCTGCGTTGTAATCAGTGGAAACTGGGCGCTCTTGAATTACAGTTAGTCTAAGTTATGAACCACAGTTTTCGAGTATGACGCTTATTTTGTTCTCAGTGACTGACATTTTTGTAAAAGAAAAAGGGTTTTATTCGATGTTTTCGTCTGGTTTTTTTCTTGAAAACTCGCTGAGCATATTCCAAATATACACGCTGTCTTCGGGCGAGTTTAAAACTGTCATATTAAATGAAAGTTACTGGATGGTGGCGAAATGGCCTTTGAAAAAAATATGGCAATGATAGATCACCTGCATCGTTTCATGCGCGAAAATGCAGACCCACTCTTTCCCTGTGCAGGTGACTGGGTGGCACCGGTGGAAGAGCCAGCTGGGAGTTCGAGCCGTTTGCACTTATTTACTTCGCCTACGCGTGACAAAAATGAAAACAGCGACGTTGCGACTACTTGCCGTCTACCAGCAGCAACACTAGAGCTGACCACATCGAGCCGTCTGATTGGATATTTAAAAATAAAAACGACCAGAAGAGACGAGTGCGACTGCATCAGCAAAAACCGCTTCAGGCTGCTCTGGGCTACGGTGGGGAATGCAGTGAGGCGAGAAGCGTAAAAAATAGAATGGGGGGGGGGGGGGGGGGAGGAGGACACGGCAGGCGGAAAACAAGTTCCGTGGCGACGCGAACGAGCGACCATACTTTATTACAAATAACCTTCCTGCTTTCGAGGGACCGAAATTCCGCCCAATTAACTACAGTCGATGAGGAAGTATGTTGCTTAAAACCGGTGCGGAAATTGACTGCTTGCTTCTACGACCACCCTGACCCGACTGAACAAGAACCACCCGTCCCACCTTTTGTAGCGACAGCTACATTACGGTAGCATTTGGTGGTGGTGGTGGTTGGTACTATGGGATATTCTGGGGAGGGGGTACTGGTCCCGACGTATGTTGGCCCTTAGGGCATCACTCTTGGGGACCAGGGGAAGGGGTTAGGGGGATGTAGGGTGGGGAGGGGAACGGTAGCATTTCGAGCCTTCAGCGTGGCTGCGCCGCCACGCTGTCACGTGGTTGGTCGCGTGGTGAGGAGCAGCTGCCGGCGGCGCGGCGCCGAGGCTGATCACGTGGTTCGTCACGTGGTTGCTCACGTGACCAAGTTCCACTCGGCCAGCTGTAGCTATTGCGTCACTCCAGGTTTAACCAGAGCTAAACCACCGCCAATATTGTTCTTTTTGGAAATGCCGGGGGGGTGTACCATAGGCCTAAAAGATCGCGTTCGTACGCGAGGGGCACACGAGTGGGGCGTTTAGCGTAACGCTGTTTTGGTCAAGCAGAGGACACGTTATAACCTCTCCATCGCGTCTCAGCGCCGGTTTAGCGCAGACGCTCGCTCAAAAACCGCAGCTGACTTGAGCTGCCGATTTGTGCACAACGGTCCCGCTGCGATCCTCGATGCCAGTGCTTCTGGATCATGTGTGTATGCTGATATGTAAGCTGTAGCAGCTGTACTGTGGATTAGTCTTCAGTATTTGAAGTAACACACTAGTTTGATTTGCGACGCTATGCCGGCACCTTCAACCTCGCACGCACGAACAGTTGGGCGAGCTGGTTTTGCGTGATGGACGTGAAACAGCGCAACGGCACACGGCCTCGTTTCTCGAACTGAATACGTCTTAGCCATCGTTGTCTTGCGGGGTGCACGAGTCTGCTCATCATTATATGTGTTGATAATTAGCATTCTCTGCTTGCCTTACGTGCATTTATACACGTAGCGTGCCAAATAAATGCCAGTTAGTTCAGCGCTGTGCTGTATCCGTTTCTTTCCTTCCCTCCGCTCTCTTCCTAGGCAGTGTACAGTGGGGCTGTTTCACGGCCATCCTTCAACCTCGTGTTTGGCGTATAAGGTTCCCTGCTTATGTGCCATAAAATCAGACACTGCAACAGCAGCTACGCCGGTACCGGATTCGAGCGCAGATGAACTCTTTGCAGTGTATATCGATCGATCCCTATAGCCCCAATGGACATTAAAACTCCCGTGGACGTCTTGCGGACATTCAGGACGTCCGCAGGACATCCAAGGGACATCAAGTGCCCATTGGGATACTTTCTCGACAGAGTCACGGGGTTTACGGACCGCGGTACGCAAACGTAAGCGTCCATGCGCCTCGCTGCTTTGCGATTCCGGGCACATATATGCTGACATTCTGTCACGTTGCACAGCTACCTTCGTTTAATTCCTAGCATTCCTCTAATCGCGGCCAGCCTGTTTTACCTCGGTGGCTTCGCGATCGGCCGCAAATTTCTACCTCACCGATTTCTACTGACGACCTCGAAACTCTTTCCACTTTTGGGAATGTCGGTTGTTGTTGAACGCAGCCCGTTCGTACGCGTCAGAATGATGAAGTTTATCCGCAATCAAAAACTTTAACTGCGTGAAAGAGAGAGTGAGGTAAGAAATATCGCAAAAAAAGGAAAAATCATACACTTTGCGCCCTCGTCTGCAGAACGAACGAGTGCCGAAATACCTGCGCTGCCGATGCCGTTCGCCCCAAAGAAACACACCTGTACTACCATTATGCAGGGTGTTTCACTTTTAAGACTTACACAGTTTTTAAAAATAGGCTTTTTCAGTTACAATAGCGCTGTTTTGGCATAGCATTCATTGTCAGCGGCGTAGTAAATCAGAATGCAGCTAAGACGTGCTAACTAGCAGGCTGCTTAACTAATTTTGAATAGTTAACTTTCTAACTATTACTGTTGGGCTCCTTAATTATTGAGAGGCGTGCAGCCCACCGTAAGTAATCATCCATATCAGTTTCTAGAATTTCGAAAACACAGCTGCCCTGGGCGCTGTGGCCCAAAAAATTTTGGCCATTTCGACGAGTTACGTGCACTGGAGAGGTTGTTCTGCCTGCAATCTTCTCGAAGGCGCATTTATTTGGGCACGATATATATATATATATATATATATATATATATATATATATATATATATATATATATATATATATATATATATATATATTAAAGACGCCAACAGTCACCGAAACGAAGGTGCATAGGGGAATGTTTTTGTTTAATATCTAGTGTCAATCAATTAGTTTTTTAAAAGAAAATTACTTATAAAGCAGCAGAAAAAACAACCATGCCGCCGGTGGGATCCGAACCCACAACCTCCGAATATCGCGTCCGGTGCTCTTACCAACTGCATGAGCTACGGCGACGGTTGTCCAATCTGCTGCTTTCGTGGGTATTGTTCACTATATATATATATATATATATATATATATATATATATATATATATATATATATATATATATATATATATATATATATATATATATATATATATATATATATATATATATATATATATATATATATATACTCCCACAAAACCGGCTTCAGACAGACAGACAAACGCACAACGGCTAAATGCGGGAAATGACCACCATGTGACGCACTAAAACGCATCGCCTATTGCTCCTTGGTTTCGGTGACTGTTGGATTCCGTCATATGCGCCATAACGAGCCCCTCTTATCCCTTCCCTTGCCTGCTCGCTATATATAAAACGACTGCGTTTCTTACATCGAAGGACTGCAGTTCTGCTACGCTGTGCTCTGCTTATCACGACCTTCACGCATTCATGGTAGCCCCTAGCGCGGAACCCAAATCACGCACCGGCCTCACAGAGTAGCTGGTTCTTGCTTAACCGCATGGGGTGCATGCGTTCACCGTGTGCCCTGTGTGTGTGTGTGTTCACGGGGTGCCCTGTGCGCTCGGCAAACACGTTGAAAGTCCCGGTTCAGGG
>NC_135497.1:174380431-174415663 GCF_052857255.1 Amblyomma americanum | reverse complement strand
ATGATTTTCCCGACCCCTCTTGGTGTAGCGATCCTTCTTCCATTGTTGTGCAGCCGCCCCGAACTTTCTCTGTTTCAATTCGTGCCTCTGCTGCCGCCGCCAAGCTGCTTCACTCCTCGCGAACCACGAAGAACGGCTTCTGCCCTCCTCGTTATCACCGCACTCTTTCTCTTGCTGCTTGTGCGATTCTACTCTTGTGGTTTGGCGCTCACCAAAGCAAAGACGATATTTTAAATTTGCGCGTCTTACGATCCTGCCTTCTTTGGCTTGCGAACGTAGGCGCGAAAATTTTGAATGAAAGAAAAAACAATGTTTTATGTGCATTAATTAAGAAATAGCAACTGAAAGTGCGGGGACTAAAAATGATACATTTTTATAACCGAAAAAATTAGGTGATTCACATTGGTTCAATATGTCGAACTTCGTCAGGAAGCTAAATACACATGGGCGACGAATGGCGCAGCAGTGGAGGGCTCCGGATTAATTTGGACCCTGATGAGGCGTTCTAGCGATAACCGAAATTTGGCTGCGCACGGGTGCTCGAAGAAGCAGCAAAATCGCAACGATTTAGCTCATAAACGTTCATAGTTATAACCTGCAGACAAATGAACGCAATTTGAGCTGCTGAGATGCAACGTGTACTTCGATTACTTATATTTCGTAGCTCCCTGCATATTGCCTACACATCTTCATCATTTTAACATTTCGAGGAAAAAGGTCCATTGCGCCGTTTCCGCATGCCATAATCTCGGAGTGGACTCCGAGTCCGACACCCATTTGCCCTCCACTGCTCCGCACACAAGAGTGAGAAGCAATATTGCCCACTCGCGTGCTTACACGGGATGATTATGGCTTGATTGCTAACGGACCGGCAGATGCGAGAGGGGAATGTATGGTGAATTTCAATTCCCGTGCCAATCGACTTCTTGCTTTTATCATTGTTGGTGACCGTTTGCAGCACTCCTTTGCTTTTCTCGATTTCATTTCCCCACTTTAATTTCTCTACGATATTATACACACATAGAAAAAACACACATCCTAGGTTTAAAACACCTCTCATGTCGCGGGTTTTCTGCCGGTTTCTTGCATAAAACTGGTCCAATGCAGGTTGAACCGATCAAGAATGATGCTAGTGATAACTTCCGCCCTTGCAGCGCATAGCTGACAGTTAATACTTCACTTACAGAACTTTTGTCGCATACATCACCAAAACACAAGTGCACAGTGTCTTACCAAGACACATTAAAATCCAGCAGTAATGGCACTGCATGCTTTCAACGTGCCGTCTTGCAGCCGCTCCCTGTCGACGATCCGTGTTGTTACCATGCAGAACTTAGCGCATATGCCGTAAATATGGATAAAGGGCGCAGACGTGCCGTACCAGCGGCGTTAATAGACGTTTTTAGTATAGCGGAGACGTACTACCGGAGACGTAACCGGTTTACCGGACGCCGGCTGCGCATGCGCAGTGGCATTGTTGGAGTGGGGGGGGGGGGGGGGGGGAAGCCTCTGGTATGCTAAAAACGTCTAATGAAAGGAAAACAAAGTAAAGAACAAAAGCTGACAGAGAAATACGGCCCCGAGTAAGCAGATACTTCCACATCTAGCTTCAGTAAAAAGTGTTAATGACAGCTGAACTCCTATCACCATACGGTTAACGCACAAACGTGTCGCAAGACTCCTAACCGCGTGCAGGCAATGAACGGATAGATCTATGAAGCGCTCGGCAAACATGCGATTTCGCTCTGTATACTAAACGCATTAAAATTTCAATGACGCTTTCAAATTTCAATGAGAGATGCGTAGCCGATGCACGATGAATTCTTGTGGAGCGAATGGGTGCTAAGCTAGGCTTTGAGAAGCCATTACAATAACAGCATTTGCGCGTCGCAGCCTGTAGCAGCGCTCCTACACATCGCCATCACAGAACGGTGAAGCGAGAAAGAAAATAAGGGCCTTTGGAACTGGTGCTGGCTTCTCGAAAAATAAGTAGCTTTGGCTCCTGTAGAAAGGATCCTGTCCTTCTCTTCAACGAAAACTCCTCCTTGGTTGTTTGTTCGTAGAAGACAACCGTATCCTCCTCAATCCTCAAGTGCCGCTCTGCCAGAAAGGCGCTGTATCCGTCGCCAATACGGTCCTGGTTAGATGCATTTATTTCCTGACCCTGTCTTCGTTATATATATATATAATGACGCTTTTTGGTATCTTGCTGCTGTCGTTGTAGACGTCTTTATAACCAATTCAGAACTGACTCATGGTGTCTGCCTCCTGCATGGATGACCGACTTCTAGAAGTTAGGCTTTATATCTGTTCAGCAACAAGCCGTTAAATGAGGACGGCGTGACATCTTTCTGTTCTTGTTAGTCCTCAACATCCGCAGCGAGCACTTTTCTGTCCTATTCTGGCCGCAGCGCGGGACTGGCGAGGGAGCGGCGGGGCCGAGCGCAGGCGTTGCGCGGAAGCCGGCTGCCTCGTCACGCCGGCGCCGAAAAGCCGACACTCGTTCAGTTGCGAGAAAACTGGAGAGGAGCGTGGAATTATCAAGCGGCAACACTCGGGGCTCTCGAGAGACGAGGGCCAAGAAATAAAACAAGCGCAAAGGGAGGCGCAACGGGGAGGAAGAGGCGGCCGAAGAGAAAGCGTCCGACTCGCTATAATGCAACTACGAAAACCATTACGCGCCGCGTTGGCTTGTCTGCGAGCCGTGATGGATGGCGGTCCGCTACCGCGCCAACCGCCGCCGCGCCGCGCGGCCCGTTGGCGGCCGCCGAGGAGAGGGGCGCATCTTCTCGCCACGGCACACTGTAATTATTTGCGATAAAGATTGGTCCCCAAAACAAGAAAGTGAACCCCATCGACGGCGACAGGGCGGGGAGGGGGGAAGAGAGGGGCGGCCGATTTTGGGCTAATGTTTCCTATCATTTATTAATCTTCCAACTGGAAGGCGCAGCATGCGCCGCGTAATAAAAAACAAAGAAACGAAATAATGAAAAAAAGTAGATCTGGGAGGAAAGGGCGTCGCACTCTTTATGCCACGCCCTGCCCCGAGACGCTATATATACGGTACATACACGCACGCCTGTCAAAAGCTGGAGAGCAGTGCGCGCTTTCATCGGTGGCGCTTTGCGGATAATGATACTTCAAGCACCGTTCAATATGCCGACAGCCATTACACTTGGTTTCTTGTGTTTTGCGTTTTTTCTGGGGTCAACTCGGTTTGCGACGTGGGTCGCGTATTGATTGCTAAACGTCTGTCGGGCTTTACAAGAACGCACGCGCGGCGACGTCTCTCTCTGTCGACAAGTCCACGCCGAGCGTTCTTCGGCAACGAAGAGCAGCTGTTGAATTTTGCTGATTGTCTATGGCGGTGTTATTAGGTGTCATACGCATACACAACGACGCTGCTGCACAGACAGTATGCACCTCCTGCTGGCTAGGTGGTACTCGCAAGGCATGGTGCGGAAACAACACATTTAACAAAGAAAAAGGCTCTCTAAGTCGCCGAAATAACGGTTCATCGGCGCTGTCAAACAGCGAGACAAAAAAGTTAGCACCAGACTATTATTAGGAACGCCAGGCTGTAATCATCTGTTAACGAGAGACAGGCCCAGGCTGCGGTGTCCCTGCAGCATAACACATGCATATGTCGCTGCGCATACCACCTGCCTGCCGCTTCTGCAACTCGTTTACGAGGAAAGGGAAGAATGAACAAAGAAAAGCCACCTTAGCAGAGCAAGGCATGCCAACTCTGGCGAAGTAATCTCGAAGCACGTGGAGCATTTGAGTATTCCGAAACGCAAGCACATTTAGAATGTCTCTCTTTCTGAGCTCTTTAGATAAGAAAAATCAAGACGCGATGAATAGCTAGTTCGAAAGAAGTTCAGCGAGGGTGACGCAGAAAAGTTGAGAAGGGGGGGGGAGGGAGGGGGGGTACAGGCACACTTTTTGCGCACCCATCCTTCTCTTTACCGTGGGTCTGCACGCCTATCGGCATTGACATAAAAGCTGCACGGCAATGGGCAGAGCATGTAGATTTCTTGCCCTGCTCAGAATGCGCGGAACGCCGTCTGCCGCAGAGGCCTCCGAGCCCGGCGATAAGGGGCTGCCTGCAGGCGAGCCGCGCGCTCTCTGGACCAAGACGAGACATGCTTGAAATGTGGGATCGCCGGCGGTTTCCAGTATGGGCGGCTCCCCAGCCTTGGCTGTGTGGTTTGAAAAACCCGGCCGCATTAGGCAGAATCATGCGTTCCCATGCACGGGGCGATGTGTCCCCCGCCGCGCTCGCTGCGTGCTCAAGTGTCGGCGACGGTATACTGGCCATTTGCGACGGGAAGTTGAACACGCACGTACACACAGTCATATATCCCCCTCCTTTTTTTTTTCGCACTGCGGAACAAATCGAGAGAATGGAAGGTGAGAATCGACCAAAAGACAGAGAAGCGAACATTTCAACGAACTCCTTTCGCGCGACAAATAATTCCAAAAGTTACTGCAGTACGTATACACTAGTGCAGGTTTGTGCCCCAGCCACTCGTCGGTGTTAGAGTTCAATAAAATACGTCGCAGGTAGAAGCCAGAAGTATATCTTGCTTCTTGCGCGACCTTGGCAAGTACCTCCCTTTTTTTTTCAATTTTCAATGAGAAGAAGGAAGGAAAAAGGCCGTGCACAGGACATTGAGCTGCAGTTCTGCGACCTTCGCGGAGTCCGAACAGACATCGCAACGGGTCACCCTGAAAATTACAGGTATGCAGTCTCTCTGCTCCATTATAAATGTCTGACGAGCCGCATTCATCCCTGCAGCTTGATTTGTACGCGAGTGACTTGTGTCTTAAAGTATTCGAATCAGGCAACCATAAGAATATACTGTATTCGACCCACGTTCAGCTACTTGAGTCCTTGCAGTGAGCGTACTTGCGCGCTCTCTGCACGGAGCTTCCATACACCAAGAAGGCGGGAAACAGAGAGGAAGGGAGAGGCCTAGAAGGCAGAGAGACTGGTCCTATAGTGGCGACGTCGCTGCGTCCTGCTCCCGTGCGCCGCACCCCCAAGGAACTGGCGCTGAAAAACGCGCCTCGTATTATACACGCCTCGCATATAAGCGCAACCCGCATTATACACAAATTCGCGAGCGACATGCCTTATACATACGCACAAGGCCCACATCCCCGATACGCAGCCTGGCGCAAATGAGCACACTGTAATCCTCACAGTCCATCAGGGAGCGGCACTGTGCAACCCGCGCGAGCTACAGTTTAACGCCAGCACGGAGTTGCGCGCGGTTCTACGGGGCATCTATCTGCAGCGCCCGTTATAGGCGCTAGCAGGAACCCGGAGAGCCTCTTTATCTGCACAATAGCCCGCGTGTGGAAGGAGTCCTGGAAAAAGGGCGCGGCACCCATGGGCTGCGGCGCTGCCCGATTGGGCCACCCCTTATTCCCCCCGCTGCGGCTACTCGGAAAACTCCGGCGGCGCCGCGGACTCGAGACATCTGCGCGGGGGGTGCCCTGGTGCGGAATGCGTCTGCCTGCAGCATGTGCGGCCGCACGCAGATCTCTGGGCCAGAGTTGTACGTAACGCGTCACAAGTAATTGATCACCTGTAATCAATTACGTTTTCTTGCAATTTTGTAATTAATCGTTTACTTTTTTCAAAGTGTAACGTTCCGAATAACTCAATTGCTTCTTTTCTGCAATTGATTGCTGGCGATCAGTTACTTTCTTCCAAAGCCAAGTTCCAACAAACGGTACAGCTTTGAGAACGTTAACCTGGCGCAAACACTGGCGCTAGTGGAAATGTTTCCTCCGTGAGAGTGACAACGGATCGGCTGCGGAGGTGCATCGCGCGCGATCATGTCCGAACCACAGCCGCGTCACCGGCGTTTTTTACAGCAGTTCTCGTTACGAGAAATATGAGGTGACCTCTCTGCAGGGACATGCGCTTTATCAGATGGCGCTCCAACTTAATTGCCTCCCACAGTGACTCGACTTCCCACTAAAGTCACCCCCAACTCGGAGGCTTCCACGCAACGCACGGAGCAGAAGACTCGGGCACTGGCGTCGATGCACAGCGCAAGTGTATGCGAGCTGCTGCGCGAAGTTTTCATGCGTTATATATTGCCGCCCTTCCCTCAGCGCATGCAATGCGAGAGTGTTCAGCGTAGGTGCTGATCCCTTCCAAGAGAAAATGGGGAAAAAATAATCGACGGCAACTTCGAAAACAACTCCTCTTGAAATTTAACAGCGTGTAACAAAATATCGAGCAAGCAGCAGTTGTTCATTGTAAATTTGTGTTATGGCAATTAAAGTGGCAAGGGAAGTAACGCAATAGCAATCCATTACTTTTCTGTAATTGTTCAGTTATTTATCTGGGGCTCAAAAGAGCTTGCTCTTGGGCCAGTTTGTGCATCTTGAGGAAAAAAGTGTGTGTGTGCGTGTGTGTGTGTGGGGGGGGGGGGTACCAGCGGATACAAAGACGCGTACACAAGAAAAGAGACCCGCCACGTCTTTTTCTCTGGGGCTGTAATTGACCACAGTAATCAGCTACATTTCAGGCGGAGTAATCGCAATCATTTTTTGCAAGATGTGCAAGACTGATCTGGGCTGACCGATGAATACGCAGTGTCTGCGTAAAGGTCAGTAAGTGGCCGCTGTACACTGATTCGTGCAAAACCACTCTGCAACGCGAGCATTAGTGATAGCTGTTTGCGGTAGTGAATAAAACATTGTTCGTTAATTATTATTTATATTTTCTGAATTAGAGTGCGATTGAAGTTATTATGCTGTCGCTCGTGATGTCGCTGTGTTCGGACCGCTCAGCGTGGCGAGTTGCAAGAACGCGTTGCGGTGACGTCATGTGTGACGTTAACATGCTGTCACTGGCGGCGGCAATCTCTTTGGAGCACTGAGCATGGCTCGTTGCTGTGACGCACTGCATGCGAACCAACAGGCGTGGCATGATTTTATGCCAACGCCAGCGTCGCAAAACCAGGAAACGTGCCCTTAACAGCTGTCGCTTTAAACCTGCAGTGAACGAATGGAACATGAAACTGGCACGAATGAAACGAGACACAAAAACAAGAGCATGAAACACAACTGCCGACTCTTCTAGTGCATTCCAGGGGTCGTATTTCGTGACGATTCTTTTGTCTGTGCATTCTGGTGTCTCCTTACTATTGACGAGAGCCGCCTTTGACAGCGAATGACGTTGCCTGCCTATTACCAGACTTGGCACCTACCAATTATAAAGCGGGGACGGTAAGCAAAAAAAAAAAAAGAATTGCGGCAAAAATCGCTTTCCGATATTGTTAATGTTTATAATAATGACAACAATAAGGTACGGACAAGAAACATGAGTGGTTGCGAGGTTGAACGGGATCGAACATTTTGCAGAATCCTTTCGCGCGGTTCGGCAGTTGGCCGGATTGTTGCAACTGCGCGGACTGTAGCCATTGATTGACAATTTACGGCTTAGTGGCCATGGCGTTCGGCTGCTGATGCGAAGGTCGTGTGATTTAATACCGGCCACAGGTGTTCTAAGCAGTCTAAATTAATCCAGGACCCTTCACTGCGGCGGCTATCATGGCCCCATGTGCAGCCTCGGGACGTTAACCCCCCCTCCATGCCGTACCGTACCGTACCGTACCAACGTAAGCCCTTGCAATGCATACACGAAAATCATCGCAGGGGAAGCCTTTGGATAAGTGCTGAGGCCGATTTGAAACGCGCGGAAAGATGGCAGCGCCACAGCGCTTTCCGCAGCAAAGGCGCCTCGAGTTCAACCCGTCCGGCGGCGAAAGCAATGTGTGCAAGGCAATTTGCCTCTGTTGCAGAAGAATGGTGAGTTGGGCGAGTTGGATGTAGTTCATTTTGGCGGTAAAATTCAGCGCGAACGGACGAAGGACACAGAAAAGTTTTGTCCCCTTTTCTGTGTCCTTCGTCCGTTCGCGCTGAATTTTACCGCCAAAATAATTTGCCTCTCTCCGCCTTCAACCTCTCAACCGTCCCCCTCTCCCCCGATCCTCTTCACTTGTAGGCCAGAGGATAGAGATGCTGGACTGAAGATGACTCGGCAAAAATGAAATTGGCTGAGAAGTGACTCGGACAACAGCAGGCCCACATGCAAGATATAAAACCTGCTGAAGAACTATCTGTGAAAAATGAAGCTTGCGGGAAGCTGTTCCTTCACGCATAGCTCGCGCCGGAGAGAGCAACATGTGACGCGCAGTCCCTATACCGGTGGCTGTGATTTATAAACGGCCACCTGCCAGTGCAGTGGCGCATCGCTTAACCGCGATCTAACAATGTGACATAGTTTTGCGTAGTTACGTATTCGGTACTGGAATAGAATCAGAACTGGAATAGATTGGCGAGTGAAAGAAGCATGCTATCGCATTTCCTTCGCATCAGTCCAATTGATCGTCCGTAATTTTTTTTACAGCCTCAATTGAGTCCCGCGGACTATAGTAAAAAATTTGCGGCCATAAATTTAGTTGCCATTTTCCTTTTTTTTGTAAGAATAGTTCAGTTAAATGTGTAAATTGCAGTGTACACGTTCTGTTTTGTTTGTTTGTTTGCTTGCTTGTTTGTTTGTTTGTATTTGCAGCACAGTAGTGTTGTATGAAATATTGTGTTTACGATTGCTCTGTACGTATTCAATGAAATGATCAAAGTTAGACTAGAAATATGTTCCTTTTTTTTCTTTTGCTTAATATGGTTGTAAACATGTTGGCCTGTATGTGGCATGTTATGGTAGGCGAGTAAGTTTGTCTTGCTGCTGTCTGTGAGATGCAGCACACATGTTGAAATGTGCACGAGTTTCTGTATTTGTATACCCTGTGCGTATTTACCCTGTGTGCAAGAATTTTGTAGTTGTGCACCTTCTGTGTATTTAATTTCCGCACTGCCGAGCAAACAGGGGCAAGAACCTCGTAAAGCTACTCGTAGGAGCTTTTTTGTTCTTGTCCTAGCATTTTTGTCATACGCGGAAGTATTCCGAATATTTATTTATTTATTTATTTATTTATTTATTGATCGATTGATTGATTGATTGATATTATAATTAACTTCTACATTCGCGGACATCGGCGCCCATCACGTCCGCAGCCTTCAGCTTGAGCACTAAGATTTTCTGGGCCCACCCAAGGCCTGGAATTTCCAGGTATACGCTTGAAAAAAAAAATGAAAAAAAAAAGATAATGAAGCATACTTCATCCACACCCAAAAATTCCCGGCAAAAGCAGTTTTGAACGGAAAAAATTTTATGTTGGACATGCAGTAGATGAAGAATTGCCTTAAAACAATGCATGGGTTTCGGTGGGACTGCTCGCTAGAAAAGGAATAATGCCTCACATGAATACAGGAGCTACCAAGGAGCTGACATTCTGTTAACTCATCGTCACCATCAACCCTGTTCCGTTCACTGCAAGGGCCTCTCCCACTGACGCCCAATCAACCCTGATTGGGCCCGCTCCGCGCCAGCTGAGGACACCCTATCCCCGCAAACTCCATGATCTGATCTGCGCAACTGACTCTCTGGCGATCGACCCTTAATGTATTTACCCCCTCTTTGAATCTACGATGTTCCCGTGAAGGACGACAGGTTTTCTCCTCCTCTGTGCTTCATGCCAACGATGAGCACTTGAAGATTCCGGTACTCTCGAGGTCGTGAAGCACTGCGCGCAAAAGGGGGCAAGTCTTTCTAGCACAATGTCCCCACCGTCCCTCAATAAATCTGCAGTTACCTAAACCTCAGCAGCTGATTTCCTCCGTTGCATTGCATGTAAGGCTTTCTTTACTTCCTCTTTCGTTACCGGCGGGATGTCCAATTGATCCACACCAGTGAGGTCATCATTGTTATCCTGATTATTTTGGCTACGGTCGGCTACATAAGAAGGGGGATTTCTACTAAAGGAATCGCTAATCGAATTAGATCAACCCTAAACTCCTATCAACCAAAGGAACAGGCTGGTTTCCGGAAAGTCTATAGGCTGGCTAGGCTGATTTCCGGAAAGGATACAACCTTCATAGATTACGGGAAAGAATTTGATTTGGTGGAAACCTTAGCAGTAATGCCGGTATTGTGCAACCATGGAGAGACGTATGTAAAGGTTCTGGTAAACATTTGCTGCAGTTGCACCGCGACCGTCGTCTTTCGCAGGGAAAGTGATAAAATGCCAAACCTGGTGGACTTCGTGCAAGCAGCCACGATCCCTCCGGTACTGCACCGCGTATTTTCTGGAGGTATTTCGAGAACTAGCTTGCGAAAAGTTGGGGATGCAAGCTAATGAAGAATACCTGAGTAATCTATTATTCGCTGATGACATCATCTTGCTAAGTAAGTCAGGGGACTGATTGCAAACCATAATCGATTACCCAGAGAGACAAAGCAGAACGGTGGACCTAAAGATAATATGCAGAAAACTGAAATAATGTTCAACAATCTCGGAAGGGAACAGCAGTTCATGATTGGTAGCGAGATGTTGGAAGTGATAAGGGAATACGTGTACTTAGATCAGGTAGTGACGGCAAATCCGGACCACGAGAGTGAAGTAATTGGGATGATAAGAATTGGGTGGAGTGCATTTGGCGGGTTCTTTCAGATCATGAATGACCGCTTACCAATATCCCTCAAGAGGAAAGTGTATAACAGCAGTATCTTACCTATACTCACATAAGGGTAAGACAGGTAGAGGCTAACGAAGAGGGTTCAACTTAAATTGAGGACAATGCAGCGAGCTATGGAGAGGAAAATGATACGTGTAACGTTTTTTAAAAGGCAGGAAGACAGAAGAGTAGATCAGGGGATAAACGCGAGTTGATGGCATCACGAAGAAGAAATGGGTATGGACAAGGCGTGTAATGCGAAGGCAAGATAATCGATTGTCGTTAAGCCAAACGGAATGGATTCCAAGCGAAGGCAAGCGTAGCAGGGGCGTCAGACGTTAATGGGCGGGTGAGATTAGGAAGTTTGTGGGGATAGGATGGCCACAGCTGGCACAAGACAGGGTTAATTGGAGAAATGTGGGAGAGGCCTTTGTCGTGCAGTGGACGTAGCCGGGCTGATGATGATGCGTATGATGTGAGCACTTGCAGGATATAAATATAATGTACTTCCTTCTTGAGAGAGATTGATAAGCTGGAATTCATTCACTAAGAGAGCCGGCCAAATGCAGTCCACGTCAGTCTGTTCTCATGGCCCGGACCTGCCGTCATGGCCCGGACCTGCCGTCTCTATACTTGCCTTAGATGTATTCCCTCACCGCTTCCTCGCGGCCTGTCGCAAAATGTTTCTCCCTTCCCAGACCGACGAACATGACTTTTCTTGATATTCGTTTTATACCCTCGTTCGGCTTTGTGTCCTCTATTACGTGCCTCAGTTTCTCCCCTGGGTGACTCAGCAGCTAATCTAAGGGGGAGTAGGATGAAGAAAGCTTTAGTGGAGGCCAGCACTAAAGCCCACTTGCTCCGCTGAAGCCCGTTGGACACATGCCGAGACAAAAGGAAGCCAAGCACTCCAAAGAGAAAGGGGAAGGGCATGGGAAATAAAGGGCGGTATTGGTAGCGTTGCATGAGAGTAGGGCGCGTTCTGTATCTACCCAGATCTCCGGGCAGTTGGGATGGTGAGGTGTACCACGAAATTGAAGCACATTAGCGAGGTGAAGAGAGTACAACACTCTAAATACCTCTTGTAAACACGCGGTGAATAGCAGTGAAGCGATTGTGTCACCTAGTCTGACACTCTTCCTGAGTAGGATTTTATCGTTTTCTTTCTGGGGGAGTATAATACGGTCGCTGTGCAGCAGCTATTTTCCAGCACCTTTACACATGCCTCTTCCACACCCTGATCACGAAACTCCTGCATGACCGTTGATATTTCGACTGCAATAAGTACCTTTATTTTTATCTATGAAAGCTACATGCCCGGTCTAGTTATACTCTGCGCATTTCCCTGTGACTGGTGTGAATATGATTTATTGACTTATTGCAGAGTGTTGCGTGCTGCAGTGAGTGCTGGAGAAAGCTATATTAAAGTGAACATGTCATTCTTCCCCGGTCGCTCAGCTCCCTTTTCTAATAATTGCAGGCCTTTCGATGAACTTATTGCAGACTACAGCGTACCTAACCGATGTAAGCGGAGAGTGAGAAACCGGCAATTGAACGGGCTACAGAAGATAGGGAATAGTGCGCATGCGTCCGACACTGCGTCATCTTTATCAAACGCCGATCACCCGCGCAGTAGCATGTTATACTTGCTCTCCTGTCCTGGATTGTCCGAAATTACTGCAGCAGCTTATGAACATGGTTATTAATAAACGCGCGCTGGTGCATTGGTTGTGCTGCACTCTCCCAGTTTTTACAGCGATAGCCGTTGTTGTTACTGAACCTTTACTTTCTTCCCTTTCAGGAGCTACCCAAAGTTGGACCTCCAGTCCGGAGCCGTGAATTAAAGGACTATACACCCCAAATATTTGCTTGCATGTTTTATTCTTATTCTTTCAAATGATGCGTTAGACATTAACATAAATGGATCAGCCTGTGATATTCGCCTTCGACCACTAAATAATTGATAATTGATTTTCTTCTTGGCGCTGTTTTCGTTCCGGTTTCACCGACCGAACGATGGCTGTGACGTGTAGTTGGGCTTTAGGTCACGTGAGGCATGAAAAAAAAAAAGAACAAAATAGCTGCCTGTACGTCGTTTCTTGTCATTTTAGCTCTTGAAGCAGGCTGGTTAAGTAACTGTTGCAGGGAATTAAAACTACGGATCACCGTTGATATTGCAGTTTTTTCGTGCCTCACGTGACCTAAAGGTCAACTACACGGCGCAGATTTCGTTCGGTTGATGAAACCGAAACAGCATGAGGGAAGGAATTTAATTACAAATTATTTACCGGCCGTAGATGAATACCACGCGGTGATTTATGTATTGTAATGTCTACGCATCATTTGAAAGAAGAAAACACGCAACTAAAAAATGGCTGGCGGTTTAGCAATGCTAAGAACGAAATATTGTGCGAAAGTACAGTTTTTTGCAGGTAGACACCGCCGCCACGTGCCTGAAAGCGCGATTGAGGTGTCCACTGACCCAGGGAGCTAGTTACGCGCGTCTTCAACTTTTTCATCGTCAATGCCAGTTTACCCAATGTACGCCGGCGGCCTATGCTCCAGCTCCACGTTTCTGCAGCTATGTTGCTAACGCCAACGTGTATTGCTCCAGTGCCATAACACAGACGCTTGGGCGAGTTGGTAATCCATGAGTGCATGCAGGCAGCGCACAAAAAGAGACGGGGACGCATAGGAAGAGCACAAAGGCAGCGCTAGTGTCATGTTTCTGCCACAACGTTGCCCGCGCCAACGCATGCAACTATCATCTCTCTGTCACTGCCGCCAGATTGCTCAAAGCTCGAATATTAGTTCGAAAGTATAGTATTGATAGAGAAGACGGTGTGCAACGCGCAGCGCGAGAGTGCGTTGCAATTTAACTAGAGGCGTGTTCGGCTGCGGCGATATAGTGCCCTCTCGCAGTGACCATCGAAGCTGATCTGATCGTGACGCCGCGGGTTCGAATCCCAGTCGGGGATATTTATTCGATTTATCATTGTTTATTTATTTCACTTGGTACAAACCCACAAACACCGCATGATATTACTCGGGGTTTAATTACCCGTCGTAATAGTGTTTCTGCACTAAAATCAGGTGCCTGCAGTCCTTCAACTGTGACCACTGGTCGACAAGACTTGGTGGATGTGGGCCACCATGGCACCACGGCACCGCTTCCTCCGGTGGAGCGAGCCAGCCACGGAAGGAAGGTGGGGCACATGAGAGCAGCTTGAGGTGCATGCGGCGCATGGAGAGGTATGACTGGGACATTCCCAAAGAATGTGAGATGTGTTCGCGGGATGCCAGAGGAGTGGGAGCATCGCGCAGGAAGCCTGTAGGTCTGGGCTTGTCGGACGAGACAAGCGCCCGCTCGGAAGCTTATTATAGATGGGCGACAGACGGGAAGGCCAGCTGCTTCTGTCTGACGACCTCTCGAAGAGTTGGAGAAGACAGGCCTGTCGCGCTCGGGTTAGTCGGGTGAAAGGGGTTGGCCACGCAGTCTTTTAGTCTCCCGGTGGAGACGCAGTGCGAACAATGCGTGTTGTACAAGCAGAAATCGGCGCAGCCGCGAAGGCTCGTGAAAACACTCCTGGACGATCGCTTAGAAACCAATGCGATAGCGCCGGAGTTCCACCGGTGCAGTCGCAGCGTGTGCAGAGCCGTAACATCGAGTGAGCGATCTTTCCTTTCCGTTAGGCCATCCGTCTAACCCTATGCACCTCATACTGGCCGAGAAGCCAGGCATGGGTAGCCGGTAAATGTTAGTGAGACGTGCGGTGGCTTCACGTCATCCGAAGCCGTGTGCTTCTATGACGTCAGCATCGCTTGTCGCGTGGCTCGCGAGCGTGCCGTTACTCAGTGGTATAGAAGATGGGTCGTCTGAAGGAGTGCTCGAAACAAGAACATCGCGAACGTCGCCGCGACCGCGAAAAGCTGCTGCGAGTTTCGATGGTACACAGCTGGACGCTCAACCGCCTCATTCATAAAACACCATAGGGAGGCGGGTTAGGTGGGCAGCTAGCAGCTCCTGGAACTGGCAGCATCTTCGATGGTCACTTGGTAATTTTTTCGCACCAAGGAAGAAAACGCTGGTCTGCACTGCAACCCTCTAACGCACAACCTTTTTCCCGTCTGTCGTGCTGTTTCTCAAGATGGACTCACACCAACTAGCCCCGTTCTACGCGGGTGTTTTTTTAATAAAGCCTCATTTTTCGACCCTGCCGCACAACCTCTGAAGCGAGCATAAGGTATGCGTCAAGATATACAGGAGCGGGTGTATGAGACGCAGTAAAAAAAAAAAAAAGTAAACACTTGCCTCGAAGAGAACGTCGAAACAGGCATGCAGTTATTTCTTGAGCGCTATAGGAATATAACACAGCGCAACTTCTATACAAGGACGATGAAAAGGCCGGACACCACCGCGCTCTTAAAATGTTTTTTTTTTTTTTTCGGGAAGGAACAGCATATATAGGAAGAATGGGCGGGCATATAGGTCGCATTCACGGGGACAACTGCTAAGTTTGCTACGCAGCACAAGATAACAAGGGCGACATGAAAAGACAGAAGGTAACAATGAAAGAACTTCGCACAAACCAAATGCAATAAAGGAGCCAATGGATGCGTTTAAAAGGCTGAAGAAAACAGATAACAGTATGCGGCAACATTATAGAAACAAGATGCAATAAGGGAGCCAAAATGGGTGTTAAATGGCTAAAAAGTGTGATGAGAATTAAGACATATGGTCAAAAGGGCTAATAAAAAAGCTAAAAAGGGAAACCGAAAAATATAAAACCTTTAAAACCTCGAAGAAAATTGCATGACCGAACTACTCGTATAACGACGCCAGGCTCAGAAAATATAGCGCGGTCGTGTCCCGTCTTTTCTTTGGCCATGTCTAAAAGCTGCTCTGTGTTGTATTCCTAGCCGACATGAATTATCATCTAGCCCGGTCAGCCACCCTCGCTAGATATTTCTATCATGAAGGATCAGTCACAAGTTAATCAACGTCACACTATAGTCGCATACAACTCAAGAACGAAGCGGCGAATGCCCCTCAAAGGAGGACCTCCAGACAATGGCGTCGGCCGGCTCGTCGCGGTTAATCTCCTTGCACCCTCAAGCGTGACACCACGGGGGCTTTCAGGTCCAAGGGGATCAACCACGCTTTCAGTGGATTAACAGTGACTTCACGACAATCGCCCAAAGCAACTGGCTTTGAGCGGCATTCGCCGCTTCGACCTTGAGTAGTATCCGACAATAGTGGCCAGATGCGAAAACAAGCGCTGGAACCTCCTTGTCTTGCGGGGAGTTCCAACGAAGCGGGATCTAATATTCTAGAGAAAAAAAATTCGCGCTTATATTCCCGACATATTACAGATCATTCGCACAGTCGGATTGTTAGCGCTGCACAGGTGATTGTTTGATTATACAGGTTTTCTAAGGCATTAATAGCGGGGAATTGAACAAGCAACGTTTAATAACGATTTCCTCACTGTTAATTTTTTATGCATTTTTCCAAGGTCTTCAACGCTTTTCCCCCCAATTATAGTACTTTTCACTCCAACAAACATGATACTTTAAGGAATAATTGAAAATGCTACGCGAGTCGCCACGGTGGCTCAGTGGCTATGGTGCTCGGCTGCTGACCCGAAAGTCGCAGGTTCGATCCCGGCCGCGGCCGTCGAATTTCGATGGAGGGGAAATTCCAGAGGCCTGTGCTCTGTGCGATGTCAGTGCACGTTAAAGAACCCCAGGTGGGCGAAATTTTCCGGAGCCCTACACTACGCGTCGTCCCTCGTAGCCTGAATTGAGTCACTTTCGGACGTTGAACCCCCATAAACCAAAGCAAAGTGCTACGCGGCCTAACACCATGGCTCAGCTATGCGTTCTGCCTGCATCCTGACCGAGGCCGACCGCTAAACGTTGTGTTTTGGCAAACATATTTTAATTCGTAACCGTTTAATCTACGGTCTTCGTAGTTCTCTTGTAGTTATGGGTCGTATTACTGTCCTTTTAGTGCAACGCGTGCTTTCTATAGCCATACCAAACATATGACGAGATGTGCACATTTTAGCCTAGATGCGATCTGAAAACTTCCGCTATATGCAGCTATACATGAGCGTATCAGCACCTTGAAAAAGTAACTCACGCTTGCAATTTGAGATTGTCACTGGTACTTAGAAGTGTTGCAGGTTATTATGCGGTAGAATAGAAGTCTCACCGGAGCAAAAAGCCGGCGCCATCCGGCGTCGTCCAGAAAAATCCTGATTGGCTGGCAGGCAGTGACGTCAGCAGTAACGTCAACAGAGCGAAGATTTCATTGGCTGGCTGGACGTGGCGTCACCAAAGCAGGTTCGTCTGTGGAAAACCTCCACCTGCGAACCGTGGCACGTGGTGCACGGGCAGAGCTCGGGATTAGCAACCGGGGTCTCACAAGCCCCGCCAGCCACTTCCAGCAGAGGCGTCAACGGCTTCCTATGTTACAGCAATGCCAACACGTAATGGAATTAGGTGTCCCAGGGTTGTGTGTGTGTGTGTGTTTCATAACACAGCGTCTTGATTTCTGCCGCGGCTAATAAAGTACTTCTCTATAGCTAAACGACTGTGCTGTTTTTTTTATGATTGTAGTCAAGGGTCTGACGGAATCTCATCTGGTCGGGATGGTACATGATATTAGTAAGTCGCACTGACCAGAAATAATGATGGAATAACGTTTCGGCTCCCGTGTGGGAGCCGAAACGTCATTCCATCATTATTTTTGGCCGGTGCGACTTACTAATATTATGTTTTTTTTTGTGATATTGTGAACCGTTGTTTAGTAGCAGTAACCGGCAGCTATAGAGAAGTAATTTTCTCGTCGCCATTGCAGTATGACGTCTACGCGGTGGGAGCAACGCAATCTGCGGCTGCAGATGTTTTGCATCGTTAAGCAAAGCAGCAGACGGTAATAAAAACAGACGATAGCAGGGAAAATAGGGGAAAACAGGTGATAGCAGAAGGCACACAGCACCCCTAATCATGCCTGTTCCCTGCGAGCGTTTCAGAATTCTCTGTACAACAGAAGAGGACCAGGCAGAGTATGCAAGGTGAAATCAAGTCGCAAGCCAGCAAGGGCTCCGTTCACAAAAGTTAACTGCGCATATAGCCGTAAATTTTTGACGCAATAGCATTAGGAGGGCCGTGAAGGCGAAAACTGTCCGTTGTCGTCTGTGTGGCGCCTCCACCTGCCAGGTGGTGTTTAGGGGGATTTGCCCCCCTCCACCTGCCACTTATCAACCGTCCCCCTTTCCACATTTAGGGCAGAAAATGGAGACGCCGGACCAAGAATCATTCGGCGACAACGAAAATGACCATGAAGAAAAGACTCCGACAACAGCGGGTCTGCGTGCAGAGTATACAGCGTTCCGAAGAACTGTCTGCGCAAAAATGAAGCTTGCGGGAGCTATTCCTTGTCTCATTGCTCGAGAAGCGCAACCTGTCTCTCACAAGCACCATCGGTGACTGTGTTTGAAAGAGCATGCACCACTGCCTGTGCAGTGGTGCATGGCCCAACCGCTGCGCCACCGCGCCGGTAGCGGTATGAGGACTCGCCGCAATCTATGAATGTGACACATTTTGCTTAGTTGCGGGGTCGAAATTCGAAAAGCATCAGGAATGGAATATATTGGGGAGTGAAATACAATGAACTCAGAATTGCAATAGGGTCAGAACTCGAACTCACTGCCGAGTGAAAGAAGCATGTTATCGCATTTCCTCCGCATCAATCAAATTGATCGCCCTTAAATTTTTCTCATTTTTGTCGCGACCAGTGTTAGTAGACGGTTTTGGTCGCTTCGGAGAACAACCTAAGCGACGCCTGGGAAGCGCATATTGCCGATAGGGCGCATGCCTCGAGTCACTGTGGCCACCGTTTTGTGGTGCATGCAGCACAGCGAAAGGCTGCAGGCATATCTAATCGGCTTATCGCCACACTCCCTGGTTTGCAGTGCTGCAGTGCAGTGAAATGGCACCCCCGGCGTCACGTGAATACCTCTCATAAGTAACGAGCTTCTGTGTTGTTTTCACGCTCAGGAAGAATATTTTAATGACGGTCAGATCAAGGCCGTACAGAAAATAATTCACCGAACACACAGCGCTGCGAAAACATGGCACGTTATTGCTCGCAAACTATTGTATGATTTGCCTGATAAGTAATAGAATCATGAGAAGATTTCGCCCTCATTGTAAACAACCGTCGTATGTATTGAACTGTGTACCTTTGCGTAGACAAAAAAAAAAAAATGTTCGCCACGACATGCGATGCACGGTATACTTGCAGTCACGTCATTGGTGCGCTACACAAGTAAAGATTTCATTACTGAAATCACCCCCGTGATAAATTATCACGAGAGTATCATGATTACACTCACGCATAGCCTTAGAGGTCTTTGCTTGTTCGTTCAGTTGCCATTTGCCTAGAAAGAGCTCTTTTGAGTTCAACTCGTCATGTTCGCATGGCAACCCTGCGGTTTCTGCTGAGGACATACGGTTTGTTGCGCAGTCATACCGCCTTTTTTTTTCTTATGAAAATATGCTGTAGCACTACTTGTTTTTCTAAACATTCGCTGGTGGTACAGAAGAGTGAAGCCCTAGCGCGGCAACAACTACACGTCTGTTGGCCCGGCAAATATGTGCACACCCGCAACAGCACGCACGTATGCGTTGTTATTGCCTCTGATGTAACACCAAACGCTCCTCGTCCCGTCGCCCCTCACTTTTTTTTTTTCCTTCCCCAAGGACTATACGCGTAACATCGGCCGGGAAGACTCCTCCGGTTCCATGGGAACCCGCCCGAACCCTTTGAGCCCAGCGGCGCAGACCTGCATGTACGAAAAGGGCGGTGCTGCGATGGAACGTCAATAGGACAATCACTTGCACGGTTGTCGTTAAAAGAGAGGAGGAGAGAAAGGAGCTTCTCTCTCTCTCTCTCTGCTCCCTTTGTAAGCCGCACTTAAGGGGAAGAAGGGAAATGAAAGAGTGGGGCCGGGGGATGGTGCGAGTGAAAGGCCCTTGCGGGAGGAGAAGGAAGAAAGGGTTACCTGCTTCCGAGCCCAGCCGCCCGCTCGGCGCACCTGGTGCAAATTAACGCACAAGGGTAAAAAGAAACCTTGCGCAAGGGAGCAGAGCCGTGCTCCTTCCCCGTTGAGCGCGTCATTGTCACGACTGTTCACCTCCGAGGAGGCCCAGCCGAGGTGCGCGTCGGGGAGGTCAACGACACCGGCGCTTTTCCCGCCGGCGCGGAGCTCCCGAGGGAGGCGCCCGTCGCGCAAACCCTTTCTTCCCCGCCGGGGAGAAGCGGACCGAGGGGCTCTGGCGCTACCCGCCAGCAGCGCGTCTCAAGAAGCGTCCGCGCAACAAGGCGACCCTCGACTGAGAACGGAGCGAGGCCCGAAAAACCAGTGCGCTGCCTCCGGTGCGTGGATTCTGGCCGACCTCACGCAGGCGTCTTACTTGAGGAAAGGCTGCCGAAGAATACAAACGCTTTTATTTTTTTTTTCTGAACATAAAATTCCAGTGCATTGCATGAGTTCGCTGTTCGAACGGAAACTGGCTGCAGACACGTTCGAGAGGCATTCTAGAAACACGTTAGAGGCCATTGGCTGGTGGGCCACTTTGGCCTGTCCCGAAGACTTCAGCAAGCTGCCTATCCTTCCTTGACAGCGAGACATAGCGCTCGTTCTCAGCTTAATCGCCCTCAAATTGAGCGCGACTCGAGTACGGTGTCCATGGCGTCAGATTAGAAAGCGTGGCGCTGCGCGTCAGAAGTCCACGGGCTGCTGCAAAGTGAAGCTATCAACATCTCCGTATCAAGCCACGCATTCATCTGTCAGCATTATGGGCGCTGACGCAGCTGAACGCATTTTTCCGATGCTGGGGCCCTCGCCATCGTATTAATTGTTACACTGACTTAGCTGCGTATATTTTTCGAAATTTGCTATTAAGCTTGATTTCTTCGCAGGTTGTTAGGAAATAAGATGTGAGATTTTCTGGAGCGCGGACCGTGTGGAGAGAACTTTTCTCCTCATTAATTTAGTTCAGTAAGCAGGGGTGCCTCAAGGGCTTCGCCACGCAGACTAGGAACGGACCAAGTGGGCTGTAGGTAGCTTTGGATAGGACAGTACGCCGTGGCTCGCGGCTGGTGCATGGCCGCATTATCTGTGCTGCAGTACACATTCCTCAGTTGCTATAGCGAGAGCGGCGACGCTTTAGATCGCCCGCAAAGCCACCGGAGACAAGAGCCCCAACGATCGAGGCCATCGCGGCAGAAAGCGAGCGAAAAGCCATTGAGTGCAAGAGCGTCGGAGCCGCACAGATACACGGCCGGAGAGATGTCAGAAGACTCACAACTGGGTGTCGGCGGCCCCTTTTGCCTGCTTTTCTCTCAGGCACGTTTCAGCGTTAGAGGATAACCCGCTTTTCCGAGCAGCTCTGTCCTCCTCCTCGCCGCAGTTTCAAAGTTCCAACGTCTTACAGGCCTTCTCTGCGTTACGTGGCTGCGTGCGCTATCTCCGCGGAGCTCTCAATTACTGCGCGAGAGCGGGCACCGCGCCTGGTTCGGGAGAGGCCCGCTGCTGCAGAAGCGGGCCGTCGGCGCAGCACTGGCCGGCCGCTGCTGGTCCTGCTGCCTCGTCGCCGAGCAGCGACGGGATGCTTACATGCCGGCGTTATCGCGGTGTCGTGGCGACACGAGTGCACCATCGGCGTGCTCGTGAGGCATGTCTGCCCGCGTTTTATTGCGCCTCGAGCGAGACGCGGGCGTGTCGCGCGAGGCCCCCGCCATGGCCGCGCGTTCTTTCCCCCCCAGCGGCAAGCATCTCGCATCCCCGTGGATGCGCGCAGGCGATGCATCGATCGATGGTTGCGCAGCGAGGGTGCACGCCTGCTGCTGCATGCGGAGGCGCGCGGCCGCGCACGCGCGAAGCCCCGCCGCGCACAAACAACAACACCGAGGCGTGCCTCCTCCCTCCTTCCTTCGGCACGCGCGCCGCCGCCTCTGAGGGGAAAGAAAATGTCCGCAGAAGCACGTCGATGGGTCGTGGTGTTGCTGCTGCTGCTGTCGTCGTCTCCGCGGCTGATGCTTCCCTTCTGGGGAGGCGGGAAGGCGGCCATCTTGGTTTCTCCGCATTCCCACCCGCGGGACGCGTCGGCTGGCCGGCGCCACCACGCGCGGCCTCGACCCTGCGTGCAGAGCTTTTCTCCCACAACGTGGTGCAGTCATGACTGCTTTCTTCGAGTACGCCAGGGTTATCGAACTGACGCCGCTCGTTTCTTTCGTCTCCTTTGCCCTTCCTTCCCACCTGACTCGTTGGGGGCACTTCTGCATTCCTCACTGGAGTGGTCCGTCGATAGGCTCGGCTATAGTGCACACGAAGCGCCTCTGCGGGCTTGCGTGCATGGTGCACGTTTCCCGTGCAGATTTCTCTCCCACGCACACCCCGTGTAACGTGTCACGTGGCCGGAGGACTCGCTCGAGCGAAGCCGTGCATAGCGCTTCACTCAAGCATACTCTCTCGCGTCCTGGCCAAGTTTCACCCGAGATTGCGCGTGCATTCCATTAACCTCATACGACCAGAAACTCCGCGAAATGCACGCCTATAGGCGGGACTGTCTTTGCGTACAGTCGTCGGTCCTTCACACCGCAGCAAAGGAGACTGCTTCGCTCCGCTGCGAGGGCCGCCATGTCCGAGCGTCGCGCGCTTGCTTTTGTGTGCGTCAGATCTGTGGGAATCGAAAACGATGGGAGATCACCTTGATAAACCATTGCAGCCACAGCTGAACGGTTTCTTGCATTGCATGCTTCTGCTTTATTTATATTTATATATTTTTCCGGCATCTTGAGTAGCTTAAGATGAAACAAGCGTACTTTTTCCGACTATTCGCAGGCCCTGCATCGCGTAATTGCGTAGTATATTGGAGTATGGAAGAGCACTAGCCGTGAAATGAAGCAGCCTTTTTTTTTTAGGGGGGGGGGGGGGGGGGTCGTCGATCTTTGCCCCGATAAGAGTGCGTTTGGTTGGTTGGGAAGGGGTTGGTGCAATCTATATATTGGTGTCAGTCACTACATAAAATAATTTCAACTTAACCTGAAAGAATGGGACCACGCATCGTCAGCATATTGATTGAGAGTCTGGTTTACAGCTTATGGGAGTTCAACGTCCCAAAGTGACTCAGGCTATGAGAGACGCCGTAGTGGAGGGCTGCGGAAATTGGGACCACCCGGGGTTCTTTAACGTGCGCCGACATCGCACAGTACACGGACCTCTAGAATTTCGCCTCCATCGAAATTCGACCGCCGCGGCCGGGATCGAGCCCGCGTCTTTCGGGCCAGCAGCCGAGCGCCGTAACCACTGAGCCACCGCGGCGGCTTATATTGATTGAGAGTAGAGGTAAAAAAGGTCCGCACTTTTTTTTTCCCATCTCAACATATTTCCCCTCTACTGAGTCTCAGAAGCGATAACAAAGTTAGCTTTTATCGATCGGCTGGTTTTTTGGTACCGAAGCCTTAATTCCACGGTATGCATTAAATGAGTGCGCTTAAATGTATGCCACGTTACGATATAACATCCACTGATAAGCCTTAAAAAATGACATGCGTGTATTACCATGGGGCACAGGCGGTAAATCAGTGCTCTAGGCACAATCTGCCCAAGATGAGGCAGCGGTTAAGTGGAATGCCTCCGATGACACATGTCTTATCGTATCCCATCCCAAGAAAGCCACGAAAAGAGCCACCAGCAACCTTCGACATCTGCCCTCTGCCGCCACGCCAAAGCGCGGGCTCCCGCGTAATTCAGCGAGGCCTCGTGTTTATTTGATATTGACTTGCGCGAAAACTGTTGGAATTAGGAGGGTTTTGAAAACGTCGCAATTAATCGTGCTATATCCTCAACTTTTTCGGTGCAAAAAAAAAAAAACCTGGCACGCATTACTCGTTAGTTCCAGTAGCTTCCGTTTTCCACTCGGCTGCACTGCCGTGAAGCGCCCTGTATTCATCTTTAAGGCTATGCGATCAGCTCCGCGTGGTGGAGCATGGTTGTCTTAATCGCTGACTTTTTGCATAAAGTCTTGATGGAAGAAAAAGAATCAGCCTATGGTTTATGCAGAGTAGTGCGCCTCGCCTGGGAATGACCTCTGTCGGTATTCCACCGCATTTTTAGCCCTCGTACGCATGTACGTACGAGGCTGCCCACATGAGTTTTCAGGTGGTCACTACGAATGCGCCTCAACTAGACTTTATACTTCCTGAGGTTCAGGTTGATACGAGGTTCAGGTATCAATATTGTGCAGCTCGCCATATTTGATTCTTTCACATTAGCTGTCTTCCATGGCGCATAACATGAGCTCTGTCGTAACCAGAAAAGAGAATGAATACCAGTTTTGCCAAGACGGCAGCTGTTTGCAACGATATGTGCGTTATAACCTGCTTCAGCGCGTGCCTGTCGACCCCGGCACCCCCAGATCCCCCAAGCCGCTATGCGCTTGCCTCGGTAGCCGCGAAGTCAGAAAGTGGTACACACATCCTCGGCATTCTCGGAGAGATCGTATGTTCTGGCACAGCGGCAAGGGCGGCTATGTCGCTGTCGCACATTACCCGGCATACTCGGAACATCGCTTACGCACGGGTCGTGACTGTTGTTTTCAACGCCTGAGCGCGCATTGTTCATTGGCCGCAATAGGCACAGCAAGCAGACGGAAAGAACGCTTGACGTAACGCGCTCGTTGTTCCAACTCCAACAGCTGCTCTTCGTAGCAATGCTCCCTCCATGACAAAATGAATAAAAAAACGCGTGCGCGTGAGGGCATTCGTTTTTTTTTTTGTTTAAATTTCTGTCGTCGTTATTGAATTTTCAGTACTGCCAAGAGAAAGGCTACGCATGTGCTCGACCAAACACGCGCTTCTCCGTGCTCCGGCTGGTCGCTGCACTGCAGCAGCAGAAAACAGCACTTAGAATAGGAGTCTGCACAAGCGATGCTTCACCGTTCCACACACACACCCTCTTCGCGTATGTTTTGAAAACATTTCATGCCCGTGTACCGCGTATAAAAAAAAAAAAAGAACACGCGCTATATACCCACTGTTAGCCGTCTCTTTGGACCCATGTATCCCCCATATATAGGAGGGGCAAAGTCATCTCCGTTCACCGTCATCTCGCGTGACCTGAGCAAATGGACGCTGCAAAGTGAAGATGAAGACGACGCAAATGAAAGTATACAACGGCGTATACATGGACCCACGACGCATGCAAGCGCGAGTCCCGCGGCGGTTATGCCCTGCGCTTATATATACGCAAGTAAGCCGCAAGGGGGGGGGGGGGGGGGGGGGTAGCCGTGCTTGCTTGCCGACAATTATGCAGCGCCGGCCGAGCCCGCAGCGCTGCGAGCGTCGAGCGGCATTCCGGCGGCCGTGGCGGCGCTGTTTTTCTTGGTGCCGCCAGGCTGCCCCGGTCGGGAATGCACACCGCTCTCGGGGCCGGCGATAAATAAGCGCGGCGCACATATATATGCGCGGCAGGAACGGAATCTCCCAAGATGGCGCCGGCCGCCCCGGTCGGCCTTGGGAGATTGCGTCTGAGCGCTGGCTGCGATAAGCTGGTTTGCCTAATTCTCATACATTTATGCGGCCGGCGTGCGCGCGGGCCCATCCGCGGCGGCTGAGTCGCCTTGGCGACGCACCAATTCGCGCGCGCCCTGGCCTTGGCGGCCCCGAATCCTTTGGCGATGGAGCGCTGGCCCCGATCCCGGAGGCCGCGGCCTCCATTCCGCCGCCGGCAGTGCTTTGCTGCAGCGGGGATCGAGGGAGTCTTAGCAGAAGCACTTGCTACGCGACCGCCCCGAGATCTGCATCGATTCCGTTGATTCGCACTGCACGAACGATGTTGCATTGCGCACAGATATATGCTTGGTTGGCGTTCGCGGGCACGCGTTGTTCACAAGTCCATGTTTAGGAGGTCCCCGTTCAGTCCCGGACTGCGGCACCTCCTCACGATATATATATATATATATATATATATATATATATATATATATATATATATATATATATATATATATATATATATATATATATATATATATATATATATATATATATATATATATATATATATATATATATATATATATATATATATATATATATATATATATATATATATATATATATATAAAATCACCAAAAATTGAAAAACATAACAGGATTTAATTCACGACGTTTCGGCTGGAGGACCACACTCGAAAAAGGCTGGTCCTCCAGCCGAAACGTCGTGAATTAAATCCTGTTGTTTTTTTCAATTTTTGGTATTTTGGTCATTTTATATTATATTGACCAATCAGCTGACACACACACACACACACACACACACACACACACACACACACACACACACACACACATATATATATATATATATATATATATATATATATATATATATATATATATATATATATATATATATATATATATATATATATATATATATAGTGCGAGTTGCCGCCGCCAACTTATCGGCCTGCCGCTGCTGCGGGGCCTGCTGCGGGGCCGTCGAGCCAAGGCTACAGCGATTTCGTTCGCTCAAACCACGCTTGAGAGCAGCACGATCGTGGCACGCAAGTGCGTTAATCACGTGGTTTATTTTGTATTTCCTGGGCTATCTTTGGAGCTGGGAAAAAAAGACGCACGTGAGGATTTCCTTATCGTAAATGGTGGAATGGGGGTGTTGAAGGCGCTCGACAACTGTTCAAATGCAATTTGTTGTCTAAAGTCAATGTTTATTAATTTATATAATTAAAATAATTAAACTATTAAATAATTGCGAAAAAAAATGCCTGTGGTGCGCAAGGTGGCTGTCTCCGATATGCAACTGGTTCCACTCGCCTGCCTATAATAATTTATTTTTTAACCCTTGGCTCAAGTTGGCTGGGACAGCCGGTTTATAGTGCTAGTGGTATATAAAATATAAGTCACCAATTAAAAGCGTCTGTACACGCTATTAATCAGTGTATCGTGCTGCTTATAGCGCAGCTGCGGTGTAAACGATTCAAGTGCCCGCCCCGGAACGGGACACGTGCACTTCAACGCTGATTCAACTTTGGGAGACCGCGGTAAAAAAAGGTCGTAATGCACGGTGGAGTCGGTTTAAAAGGACACAGGTGATTTCTTGGCCCCGTATGTATACGCTGGTCTCGTTTCCTACGATGCTTTGAGGAGTTCCACAAGGTTAAGTTAGTGGCGACAGTGATCCACCCAGTCTCCCTACCGTGCGCGCGTTCTTCAAGTGTTGAGGGCATAGACCACATTCAGCAAAGCGCTTGAACGCCCTGCGTGACTCAAAACGGTTAATATGTTACTGATATGCATCCTCATGTCCTGCTTATCTGCCCTGCCCTTGGAGCAATGACACAGAAACAATGCCTCTAATATTTTATCCCAGCATACATCTCTCTCGTCGCCTTAAATGAAAAACACAAACGCGTTCTTCAAAGAACTGCGGAAGCG
Source organism: Amblyomma americanum (assembly GCF_052857255.1). NCBI lineage: Eukaryota > Metazoa > Arthropoda > Arachnida > Ixodida > Ixodidae > Amblyomma > Amblyomma americanum. The sequence continues at coordinate 174,388,527 of NC_135497.1, read as the reverse complement.
AATTAACATTATGGATACAACTTTTAAAAACAGCAATTGGTGATCCGCGGCGTCCTGTAGTATTACTCCGCTGACTAATCAAAAGAGTAACAGAAAGAATGTTTGGAATGTTTGCCTATATAAAAAAAGCGAGATACATCAAAATTCATAAGCTTATAATTTCGTCTCGTGGTTATCTTCATTTTTGGGTAACAAGAACTTCAACGACGGACTACTTTTTTCCGACGTGGAGGAATTGTGTGCGGCGGTCCTGAATATGGGCGGAACTCCACTGCTCAATTCAGTTGTATCCGACTATAGTTTGATGTTCGATGCAGAAGTATGCATGCCTTCAGAGTCAACATGTATGGGAGGTTCCAGGCATGCAATACAACTGAGTAGACAAGCTGCATTCGCTTCTGCATTCATGATGCATGTTGCTCGTTGTATACTACATATGAATCTGAAAACAATGTAAGATCAGACGGCCGCAAAAAGAGACATGCTGTTGGAGCCGCGGTGATCTATTGGGAGCCTAAGTGCAAACACGTGGGCAAGCGCGAGAATTGAAACCGTTCAAAATCATGCGCACACGCGACGCGAGAAAAAAAAAAAAGATTCATTGGCTGCGCTGCACAGGCAGCTTACGTCTGTTGTAATCGAGTTTTTCAAGGTCCCCGCAAACAGGCATTGGGCGATAGCGTATAAAATTACGGAGGGCACTTAAGGCTGCTTACCTGTTTTGAATGCAGAATTGTTGTTCTTATTTTTATTTCACCTTTACTCTCTTTTTCTTTTTAAATTTTCGCTCTTCCTTTCTGATGCCATGGCTAATCAGTAGCGCACATTCGTAAGGCAATGCATGTGCTGGGTTCACCTTTCCTCGCCAAGAAGCAACGCGGTTTTGTGGCCTTGCGTGCTCGCCCCGCAGTCTGAAAGTCCTGCGTTCAGTTCCCCGCACCTTCGGAGGGAATTCTATTTTTGGTTGATACCACGGTGACGTCATCTGGGATTTTTCGTGACCACTTTCGCGGTCGTCGACACCGGGTTTCGTTGCCGACGAAGCCATATAACGCTATATACCGCATTAACATGCTCGGTCAGTTGAGCAATCACAAACACGCGAGTCATTGGCACGTCTCAGCATCGTCTCACGTCATGAATGGGGCGCGGAATAACAAATAGCGCAGCTCACTTTATCCCACTCCCGAATGGGCGTCGTAGTGTCACTACAGGGTGTTAGAGTCCACGGCTCGCGTAAAAAGTGCGCGGGCCATAAGATTTGTCCCCGTGCCTGGCGGAGTAGAGATTATGTGGTGCTCGTGACGCTCCGAGAATTTGGAGAGCTATAGCAGCTGTATCCCTCTATAGCTGCCCGTATGGCCTTTCAGTAGCAGGAGCGCAGCTAAAGGTCCCGACCAAAAGACAAAGCGGCCTACGCACTTATGACGTAAGCTGTACACCGATGGCACCTCAATAAAGTCGCGAAGTGTTTCAACTGCATTCGCAGCCACGTCGCGCGTCATGGCTGATTCGGTGAGAAAAAAAAATAGGAAATTAGGCAGAGGAACTTTATTATCAAAAGCCATTGCGTCTTCACGCAGTCAGATTCTGTTTCGAGCTGCGTGTACTTGTTTGTTGGGGCCGCCTTGTGGTTACTTTCTGCTGACAAAGCGGGGACGAGGAGGCGCACATCGCATAAAATATACAATATACAACCATGAGCGTGTATATAAGAGCGGCCATCACCGCTGTAAGCCGCGAGGGTGATTGTCCATACAACCATTAATGATTCTTCGCTGCTTTATAGAAACAACCTCGACGGCACTGTCTCGCCCGTTCGCTGACTTCATCGTCGTCTTCTTGGCTTCGTGGAATCCCCGAGAGCGGCGCGCGCGGAGCAGCTGCTGCGAATTGCAAATGCTCGAAATGTAACGTCGGCGCGGATAAATCATGCGGCTTGCATGGCCGAGCAGCGGCCAAGGTGTACGAACCACGCCGACGGCTTTCCGCGTGCTGACTCCGCAGGGAGAGGCGAAAGCTGCGCAACACCTTCCTTCCTTCCTCCCAGGGCAGCTCTGCGCCGAGCGTCGGAAAGCGCAAATAAGCAACCAACAAATGTATACGTATTACAAAGTTCGCAAATGTCATCGTCGTTAGGTTAAGCCTTTCATCGCGTGCAAGGCTGGTTCAGTCTCACCCTCGTATTTACGACGAAGGTCGTTCAGTCCTTTCTGCGTGTAAACCCTTACCGACTGATTCGATTGAAAGTCTCTTTGAGGCTGTGCTTGGTGCAGTGCACGCGACAGCGATTTCCTCGGCGGTCGGGAATGTTACATCGTGCTGTGATGCGCTTTGACGCGCGTAATCTTTTCCACTGATCGCACAGTATATATGCATGCTGTTTAGCATTGTGAACATACATTGTGATACCTGCTGACGCGGTCCGAGGCGCTTTGAGTTGCACAATTTTTGATGTGTTGCTATGACGGGTGTCACAAGAGTGCAAAGCGTGAGAGATGCATGCTTAAAACCGCCATCGTTGCGCCATGGCGGTGAACATTCGTATATATTTTGAATACTGTGTTATGTAACAACTGCTCCCCCACCCCCTTATGTCATGCCCTAAGCCAAGTGCCTTTAAGGGTAAATAAATGATGATGATGATGTTAATTGTTGCAGCGCCGAAACGCATGCTCGGCGTATTCAAAGAAAAGAACAGCGCAGCTTCGCGATTTTCATGTAGTAGTAGTAAGTGGTTTTATTAAAATAATAATAGAAAGGAAGGAAAAGATTTTTGCTGGCCCCGGCATCTGCCACCTCGATTTTCATGCGCAAATTTCGTATCACGTGACCAGACGCCCGCAGGTTATTGATGCCCGAGGCTAGTGCGCCGACGCCGTGGTCCTTCCCTTTCGGGTTTCGCCGCTGCGTCCGAGCATTTCTGAGTTACCAACCACATCACTGGACATGCTTTAGACGTTATGGACACGGAGTATATTGTGGTCCCATTACCTTCCAACTTGTCATCGTACAGTGCTGTATATATCGTCGGGTTCACGGCGTTTGTCAAGCATTCAGCAAGTAAGGATAAAACCTCTCTGCCACATCGTGCAGTTCGACGTTCACTCACTTCGAATGTCAGCACAGGGCCCCTGTTGGTCACCATGGAGTGGCACTTTTTAATGGGCGCGTGATGCAAATATTCGGGCGAGAATAACTGTTCCTAACTGAGGCCAGATTTATCCCGGCTCTTGAAAGTCGCTTTTTCTCGCTCTCTGCCTTCTTGTGTTCGTTCCTTTGCGCCATTCGGATTTATTTTGAACCACCTAGCCCAGCAGCAAGTACTTCTGCATACCTGTCGATCGAATACATAGCGAAGAAAAAGTCAACGCATCGTCATCGTACCATCATACATATACGTTGATGATGCGGTGGTACTATGTACCATCAGCGTAAAATGAAACCCGGGCACAAAAACAAAGAAGAAATATTAGCTGATGGGGAGAAAATGCAGGCCCAGTTCATCAACGCTTCCAAAGAGCTGTTATCGCCCCCTTTGAAGTGCGTATGAATTAACTGTGGCGATCTTTTTCATTTTGCTGTTCGCGTTCATCGATGCAGTTGATCATTTATACGCATACAATCAACGTTTACCATCGTTCGGTCACACCCTCAAACAGTATGTCCTATTCGGGCACCTGTTTCGTCAAGGTGCTCTCACCGAAATCTTTGCCTATGCTTATTTCACCCGAATGCCAATATTAAAGCTTCTCTGCTGAGTCAACGCAGAGTTGGTGGCCTTAATTCGCTGGGTTCCGCAGTGCAAGACTGCCCCCTATCCACTTAAGTAAGTCGACGAACTCGCTGATCGTCTTTTCGCATAAAGCTGTGCGCCTCGGTTTGCGGTCACGCCGGAGAACTGTGGACAAACACACCGGGGCTCAGTGAAGCGAGACATTCAAACGCAGTGCCGTGTATAGGGCAATGGCGTCTCTTGACGAAAAATAAAGCGTGCGCCTCCGTTTTAGCCAGCAGGCGGCAAGAAGTGCCGGATCTAATTTGGCGCGAGTGCATAGCTGGCACGTGTCCCAGCTGCGTACACACCCGACTGCAGCGCAGATTGGAGAGCCGGCCCGTATGTCGTCGTCGAGGGGTGCGTTTCGCGGCGTGGGCATGCTCACAGCTGCGAGAGGACGCCCTGGTGGACAGCACCGGCAAGGGGGAGAGAGTATCCGTTTTTTGTCCACAAGAAAAGGCGGGGTGTGCGCGGGCGGGCTCTCTTAATGAAACTCGATTAATGAGCGGCCCAGTCTCGAGTCGGGTAAGGCCTCATCTGGCGCTCCTGTTGCCCAAAGCCCAGCAGCAGCTCCGTGGCGCGCAGGTATATAACCCCGCGCATTCACAGTGTGCGATGACTCGCTCATCGGGACGTGGAAAGAAAGAACAAAGCGGACAGACTAATCCCGCAGAGCGGGTACCGATAGTGAATGCGAGGGATCTGGGCGAGGAGCGACCCCGTACCAGCAGCAGAAGATGACAAAAAAGAAAGCGCGGAGATGCGTCAGAGAAGGCGGGATGAGAAGAAGGACGGCCGTTATTAGCGCTCCTAAATGAGCGTGCCATTAATCATGGCGCCAGAGTTTGCATCAGCACTCGCCAGGTGCGCTTTTGTTGCTACCAGCCAGGGCGCACGCGCGCCGTTTTTCGCGCCGCGAGCGGAAACAGCAGCAGCGGCGGCGGCAAGGCCATCGCTGGAGTGCGCGGAAACAAAGGAGGCCGAAAGAGGGGAGAAAAGGAGGAGGGGGGAAAGGGAGCCCGCGGGAAAGCCTAAAAAGAGAGTGACGTATCGATGAAACGTGACCGCACCAAGATTGCTCGGCGCAACGGTGTCCGAGCACACGGGTGGTGTCGGTGTGTTTTAATGCGCCCAGCGTAGATAGTTTTTTCTTTTCTGCAGCTATTGTTTCGCTGCGATGAAGAAGAGCGGGACACAAGCCTTGTGCAACGGCGCACGGTGGCTGCGGTGGAAGAGGGGCGCAGCAGCAGCAGCGCACAGCCGCGACGTGTTGCGTTGGTCAGCGACGGCGGCCGCTGAAAGGAAGCCACGAGGGGGAAAATCAAAATGCTTTCCCACCCTTTCACGCCGGTCGCCGCGACGTGGGGGTGGCTGGCGCGCCAGCCGAGCGCGCCAAAGGGAAAGAAAAAAATGGACGCTGAGAGAGAGGAGGCTGCAGAGCACCGCCCCCGGACCGAAACTTAGGCCAATGGCCGTGCGCGACGGGGGTGGAGTTGGGGCTATATCCTACGTTTTGTTCCTGCTGTTTATTGCCCCCGAGGTACAACCCCCCCCCCCCCCCCTTTCTCGCAGCCCTTTTTTTTTGTCTTTGGTTGTTGTTGTCGTTGCCGGCAGTGGTGACGGTGGTACGATTGGTTTTCTTTTTTTTTCTGCTTCCCTTCCGGAGGCCCTGTCCGCGTGCGAGCCGAGTGTCGTTGCTGTCTCGGCGCGTTTTTTGGCCACGCTCCGAGTCGTGCCTCGCTTCGATTTGTTTTCGCGCGGCCCCCGGCGGAGGGAGAGTGGCGCATGTGCCGGGCGTCGTCTGCGCTGATGAAGTCGGCATCGATCGGGTCGGCACCGTTTCATGCAGCAACGATTTCGGAAAGAGCAGTTTCGCCGCGCTACGGCCGGGATGGCGGGGGATGCGCCTGACGGCCACGTGGATTTAGCGCCGGCCCTTGGCGCTCTTTGCGGCGCCAGCCCCCTCCTCCCGCCGCCGCGCACGTGACGTCGTGCGGCTTCCCGGAGGGGACGCCCGGCGTCCGAAGGAGGACGCGGGATCAGCGCTGGCCGCTCGCTATTACCGCTAGTGCGCTCGTGACCTGCGACGCTCGATACGCCATGCCGCAAACGAAGGACAAGGCAAAAGAGAGGGAGAGATAAGCTACGGCGGACGAGACTGGTTTGCCGCGCTTTCTGCCCTGCTCGACTGGCGCCAGAAAGCGTGCCCTAAGCTGCACACAGTTCGTGCAGTGGCCCGCGTAGCTCGACAACGCTTGCACATGAGAGTTGCAGCCATTAGCGATAAGGCCTTCGAGCGATGCACACGCTAATGTGCGAACGCTGTTGTAATATTTCGTTCGTAGCTGTTAATGCGCAATGGTGGAACCAGCGAAATGGACGCAGGACAAGAGGAAGTAGGCACACACACAACACACAGCGTTGTTGCGTGTGTGCCTACTTCCTCTTGCCCCAGCTGCGCCCATTTCGCTGGTTCCACCATTGCGCATTATGAACCAACTAGCCCAGCAATTTACTCCATTGTAGCTGTTAATGGTCTCCTTAGTCATTTCATAACCGATGTGTCGATTATTCCTTATAATTCATACTTCCATCGGCAGTTGTTGGCACTATAGGACCGCAGATGACATCAAAAATGAGATTGCCCTCGTAGGGAAGGTATACTGTACACCGTGCGCTAACAAAATGTCCAACACTGGCACGGCGCCGGTGACAAGGAGACCTGGAACAGAGAGAATGAGAGTACTCATTTCCGCGGTATACTGGACATGACACCCGGTGATCAGCAACAGCCAAATGCGTGTCCTTCGGCAAGTGTTCGAACAAAGGGAAGAACATGGAAAGAAGGAAGCAGCATCTGCACAGTCTAGTAAACAAGTTGTTTTATTTACACCCGCTTGTAAGCCAAGGCCAACGTGGCAAGATTTGTTCAAGTGCGAAATGGTGCAACGTCAACGGTAAGCGTGCATACGCCATCAGTTACGATCCCAGGCTACGATCTTCAGTCAGATCACTCTTCTAATAACATGCGCGGGCTGAGGCAACATTATTTTTGTTCTTTTTAAAGCCTCGCTATATATTTCTGTTCTGTCGCTCACGTTACCAATTGTGAATTAAGCAGCGCATGATAAGAGGGAGAGGAACCTGAGGAGTGAGTGTGCGTTCAAACAAATCTCAAGGCTTCGTTTTTGTAGTCTTCGCGTATATGCCCGGTGCTTCACCAGCTATTCTGCGTGACAGTGGATTAGCAACCAACCCGAACTTTATTTAAGTTACAGCTTGGAATTCATTTACGAGCTGTTGAACGGTGCCAAACAGCAAACTGAAGCAATGCACAGGACGCTTTAACGCATCGATTAAACACACCTGCGGACGAACCCGACCGAAACGCCACCATGGTATACATGTTTTGGTATATAAGATACGTATATCGCAGTCTCCAAGAAGGCTGATGTGTGCTATGAGAGTTTGCGAGGAATAGCGCCGTCGCCGCCTATGTCTATGCCGCCTCGATCGGCTTATATGCATCCAATACGATGCACCATGAAGTTACAGCGAACTGAATTATTTGCAACTGGGGTCATGGGCACATAATTCCCCGAGCGAAGGAGAGCGCTTCAGGCGGCGTTCCGATTCGAGGAGCGTGAGCAATGAAGGACTCATGCGTGCCGTGATAGCTTGCGTCAGTGTGAGAGACAAAATATATTACACATGTATGGGAACACGCTGAGGAAACCCGCGTATACAGCGCGCACATCAGAATTTGGCTTGCAAAACAGTAGCAATAGTTTTTTTTTTACGTTTTCATCAGATCGAGTAGAAACTGAATAGCTCCGGCGTCTGAATAGAGGCCCCGAACATATATATGAACAGGATTTTTTTTTTTTTCAAATTGAGCCAAATTCGCGCACCTAAACGCAAACCGAGAAAAAAGCGAACGTTTGTTATCCGCACAAAGCGTAGCGTTATCCAAGATGTTATATGATGTGCTTTACATGTTCGTGCAACTCTATACCACGATGTAATGAAAAATGATGCAAATAATTTTGTCAGTATCAGCATATAAACTTTGGATTTGACTCTTTTCGATGTGAAACTCTGGATTTGACACAGTTTCGTTCAGAAAAACTTTTTTCTGCAGTTGTTTTCAAGCTCTGTTCATGGCATTAATGCTTAAAGGTGATTATGCTGTGAATAGGGCATAAAAGCAATTATGACATTCACTGTGTCCAATCATCTAGGACAATGCTGTGCTTCAACACAAGCAAGTAAATGCGAACTGTGGGCTTCTATAGTTGCAAACACTGACCTGATGGCC